>NW_020438967.1:196520-265481 GCF_000699045.2 Agrilus planipennis | reverse complement strand
AATACCATAGACATAACGAACTGTTCGTCATCTAGTCCATACAAAAGTAAATTAACTATTATATTCAAATTTACATTTAACACCTTCTCCTAATTTACTTTTAACATTTTAATAAAAAAATAAAATCTACCCTATTATTTGTTTAAACTTTACACATCATCTTATTCTTAAAATAACTAAATTTAACACTATTTAAGGTTTTGTTAAAATATCAGCAATTTGTTCATTTGTTGCACAATATTCAATTTTTATGGTACCTTCTGACACTTTTTCATTTATAAAATGGTAGCTCACGTCTATATGTTTGCTTCTTTTGTTAAATTGTCCATTATTTATTAACTTGATGGCACTTTGATTATCCACCTTTAATGTAATTTTAATGTTACTGTTCAATAGTTCATCAATCACGGTTTTCAAAAACGTCAGTTCTTTAACACACTCCGCTGCTGCTATGTATTCCGCTTCCGTACTGGAAAGGGAAACTATGGGCTGTCTCCTTGAACACCATCCAATAGGTCCTCCACAAAACATTATAACGAAGCCAGTAGTGCTTTTCCGAGATACTATATCGCCGGCAAAGTCAGAATCACAGTATGCCACTATTTCGTTACAGTCTGAATTTTTGGTGTAACTAATACCATCTTTTTTATTTGACACTAAGTATCGAACAATGCGTTTTAAGTTAATTACATCCCGACAGGATGGATTGTCCAATTTTCTGCTACACATATTTACCGAAAAAGATAAGTCTGGTCTGGTCTTGTTTGTAAGATATAATAAACTACCAACAAGCTCTCTATGTGGGAAGCCTTGATTCTTCGGGGGTGTTTCATCTTCCTTGAGATCGTATTGCATCGGTGTTGACACAGGTTTTAAATTTTGAAATCCAAAATTCTCTAAAGTTGCATCAATGAAGTTTTCTTGTGATAAAGTTATTTTACTATTATCACATTTTATTTGTATTCCTAAGAACGAAGTAGGATTGTTACATAGTACCATTTCAAATTCATGTTTTAATTCTTCGAGTAATTTGTCCATTTCATCACAATTTTCACCAACCCAAAATCCCATCATCAACATAAATGGCCAGAAATAACGTTGAAGTGATATTTTTGAATATGCATTTTTCACTTTTGAGTGCAGTAAGCCCTTTCGATTTGAGTACTTTTGTGAAATGTTCATTCCATTTTAGGGGTGCCTGCTTAAGTCCGTAAAGTGATTTTTGTAACAAACATACTTTATTTTTGTTGTTTTTTGTCTTGAAGCCATCAGGAATTTTCATAAAAATGCATTGATCCAATTTGCCATATAGAAAGGCGATTTTTATGTCAAATTTACGAAAAACGTAATGATTCGAAGCTGTCAGCGCAAAAAGTATTTGTAACGAAGTAATACTAATTACTGGACTAAATGTTTCCTGATAGTTTATCCCATATTGCTGTTCACAACCTCTTATAACCAATCTTGCTTTAAAAATCCCATTTTCCTTTATTCTAAATACCCATCTGCTACTTAATACCTTTTGATTTTTTGCCTTTTCTTTATCTACATACTTCCACATATCATTTTTTATCAGTGATCTCTTTTCTTCATATATTGCTTTTATCCAATTTTCCTTTTCTGAATTAGTTATGGCTTCTTGATATGTTAACATGACGTAATCATCAAATCTGTTAGGAATTCTTGTTTTTCTCCCACTTCTGGTCTCACAGTTTGGTATTCTTTCTTGTAATGTTCTAAATTCTTCTTCCGATCCTTCTCCCAATGAGCTGTTTTCATATTCCCTTAAATTTTTTATTTGATCATCTTCTTCTTCTTCTGTTCTGTTTTCTTGGTTATTATCATGTTCTTCCATGTTTTCTATTATTCCATTTTCAGTGTCACTCATGTCATTTTCTTTTATATTTCTTACTTTAGTACTATTTCTTTCTTTAACATTTTCTAAACTTTGACTGCAAAATATTACATCCCTTGATATAACTATTCTTCTGTTCTTGGAGTCCCATAGGCGATAACCACAGGGCGCATATCCAACAAAAATATGTTTATTGCTTCTTGAATCTAGCTTCTTTAAGTATCCCAATTTTTTTGCAAATGCATCACAACCAAAAATTTGTAAATTAGACAAATCTGGTGTCCTACCGGTCCATTTTCTATAGGTGTCATATCAATGGTATCCGATGGACTTCTACTTAATAGATATGCTGATGCTCATTTTCTGCTGTAGACTCCCAAGCGGTTCTAAAAAAACTATAATTTGGTGGTAAGGACGATAGTATTTTAGATATTATCATGTTTTCATCAATATTTTGATTTAGGCTGTTTAGTCTATGTGCAATGTTCTCGATTTTGCTTATGTGTGAACTTAGATCGATTCCTTTCATATAACTATAACTGTAAAATTCTTGTAACAAACTACATATTTGATCTCATGAAGATTTCTCAAAAATCCCTTTTATTTTATTAAACATTTCGTTTGCAATTCATGATATGCAAAATATATTTTTTTTTTTCAACAACATTAAAATCAGGTTTTGAGCTTTCGCATCATATTTCGTCCATTTTGCTATGGTATCAACTGAATCATTTTGTGTTACTTTGTGGTTACCATTTACAATATCATATAAGTCGTATGCCTTAAACATAACAGTAATCTGCAGTTTCCATATTTGATAAGACGTTTCATCTGCCAGCCTCTCGATCTTATTCATGTCCTCTGAGTTGAATGCCATTTTATTTCTTTTTTAACACCACTTTTATTTTATTACTTTTTAACGTATAGCTTTTACTGCCCGGATTATGTCTGAGAATCTGGGCCCATAACCTGTTGGGTTTTTTATTTTAGGTTTCACACAGACTAATAAACCGTAACAGTTAAAAAATTTTAATTATAAAACGTAAAAACACAAAGAACATACAAAACGTAAACGGAACGTAAATTTCTTACAATCATAGATGGTAGAACATGTCCAATAATACCATAGACATAACGAACTGTTCGTCATCTAGTCCATACAAAAGCAATAATCTCGGAGAATGATTCTTTTTAAGATTATAAATCCCCCTCTACAAAGAAAGTAAAAACAGTGGGTGTTAAAGACATTTATTACTTTAAAGTTATAGCTAGCATTTCAATAGGTTGTATACAATTTCTAAATTATGTATTTTGCCGTTCTGACATTATGCAGTTTGCCGTGCAGTTCGTCAAAGGAGCCAACTGACATACGAATGTAGTTGAAAAACTTTCGTTCATCATTTCTCAGGTCTTCAAAGAAGGTGTAGAATAACCCCACTTCTTCACCTTTCTGATTAACAGGATGCACCCAATGAAGGCGCTCACGCCCTTGTCTTTTTCGAGGCCGAAACAATAACCAAGCTATAATTTGCCCTCGATTCATAGTCACTGTATAATACTTTCCTCAGAAATGGTGACAACGAGCATATGTATCTGAATAATGTTTTTGTACGGTTACAAATCGTGTGATACCTACGTTTAAAATCGTACAGTGGGAAAGCAACTACACCACGATACAAACTCGTACGACATTTGATCGTGCGGGCGAAAACGTGTAATGTGCAATCAGCGTAATGTTCAACGAGCGTTACTATGTTCTATGGCATTCACGTTCTCTACTAATTTTATTTCGATCGATAACTTCCTAGTATTAATTTCGGTGACAAGACCAAAATACTGCAGATGAGTAATTTAACACGGATTTGGTAATATTTTATTATTTGCTAATGATTTTAAATTTATAAAACCATCAAGTCAGAAAATGATATCCTTCAATTTCAATCTAACATGGATTCATACTATATAGGGTGTCACAGAAATATAAAACATTAAGTGAAAAATTGTATGTCCGATCGTCCCCCGTTTTCGAGAAACACGTAGTTAAAGTACAGGTTTTGCCGGCTTTGATTCATAAATACAGCTCGTAACGCTACACTCAATCAGCTGATGATTACCAGTATTAGTGTAGTATTTGTTTTGTATTTTTTTGCTCACGTATTGTTTATTTGTTAAACTTTTAATATAAATGCAGCATTACTTTTTTTTTATTAAAACGATTTGCCCATTACACAGAAGTCACACGGATTTAAATCAGGACTACACGTCAGCTAATGCATAGGACCACAGCCATCTCTAATACAAGCCATGCTGAGAAATTTGGCAACAGCGCATTGCTTCGATGTGAGAGTCCTATTCTGCGAGTCTTAGTTATTACTACACGTAGTTACACATGATTTTTAGACACCCATTAAGATAAAAATTAATTACTAAATAACATCACTGATAGTATGTGACATTATTTAAAATACACTTCAACATGTAGGTATTAAGAATAAAATAGAAAAGACAAAAGATTAGATGTAAACATTGTTAGGTACCTACATGAATTTCATCTCGATAATTGTAATTTTATTAAAGCAAATTTCCACACCACAATTGAAGTATTGCCAAGGCGCGTTAGCTTTTTTTGGGGTTCACCAATAGCCCTGCCATCCCATTAGAAAAAACTAATTACAATTTCTAATTTACGGATTTTTGCTGTCTTACAGTTAGCTGAATTTGAATTGGAGTGGCGGGACTCTTGCTTTCTATAATTTATAATTTTAACGTAATCATTAAGCAAAACATTAGCAAAAGAAGATAAAATTTGGAAGAATATATCTTTATAATGTTTTCCAAAACTAAATATTTTTGAAAATAGTTAATTTTCCTAAAATTGGTTTTTGGTGTTCAGCCCGTAAACATTGTGTCTGCAGATTTTCGTTATTACTTATTTCTTCAAGAATGGCATAAATGTGAAAAAAACTATACTAATATTATCAGTAGGAACAGAAAGTCCTCCCCTTTGTAAATAATCAAAATAAATATCTCCAACGCAAGAGCCTTTATTGTTTATTATGAGCGAAACACAATTGTTGCAAGTTATCTTTTTACGAGCAGAATGAACTGCATATCCTGAAATGGAAATTTTTAAGGAGTCATCTAAATCACAATTCATTAAAAAATCGGAATTTAAAATTTCAATAAACTGACTTATGTTTAAGGGAGACTCTTCAACAATTTAAATTCCTGTTTCATTTTTCTCTGGTAATTTAGGATATGTTAAAAGCACACTCAAAACATTACCGGCAGTGGATACTTTTTTTTACTGTTTTTATAATGTCACTTTCGTTAAAGCGATGTATGTAAACTCCAGAATATTTTCATGGAGTCCAATCTTTGCGAGGTATAGTACTTATGCATTTTTTTTGCATTTCATCATTTTTTTGGGAATAAAAATATAGACATACTTGTACTTACATTTTAAAGATGATTTATAATTTGAATTGCAACTGGGAACACAACGACGAGAGGCATTTTGTTAAGAAATAAACCAGAAAATTTACAACCAAAACACACAATCTGACCTAAAACATTTTCACTTCTTTCACATAATAGTTAATATTGCCTTCTGCAATTAAAAACTGTATCCAAAGGTATTAATCACTATAACACACTATAATCATCCTTATTGCACATTTACTGCACGATATTTCCGCTAAAATTAAAATATTATAGAACAACGAAAAAACACAACTAATGTATTAGTTGTAACTCTCATTAACTGGGAAATCCTGGGACTCCCACAGTGTTACCAAGTAAACCTTCAGCATGGCTTGTAAGTAGAGACGGCTGTGATAGGACCCATACATCCAATCCACCTTCCAGGAAACGGTTCGTCCAAAAACTCACGCATACTATTCCACACTGATCTATGACACTGACACACTGCGAATGACTTCGCCTAACTACACACATACATACAAGCCTACAATATTAAAAGAACAAAGATTTACTCTAGGTTGTAATATAAACATCGTCAATTACACTTAATCTAATCTAACAAATAACAAACACTGCATTAGTCCAAAATACAAATGAAATACAACACTGATATCGCTAATTAACAGTTAATCGACTGCGGCGTTGTAATATCATGAACCTACCAGAGTAGAGCTGACCTTTGTCTATATCACCGAATAACTAATAAATCACGAACACCGTATTTAACAACCAACTAATAACGTACATATGAAATTACTTTACAAAACGATACCTATATATTCAAGAAGTTGCCACCTTCCAAACGCCACAAATTGGACTTGTGTGCTTATAAATAACACCTACTTGTTCCGCCTTATACAAATAAATGAAACTTTATCCCACAAACTGTATGTACCTATGTGTTTCCCCGAAATTAAACACTGGTAGACATACAGTGGTAGTAAATTTTACTGTAGTAGTCAAGTGTAAGGCGTGACATCAAGGACATAAAAATAATAACAAATCGTTAATAATATACTTTATTAAAATGCACTATAAATTAATCACACGCCATATTCCAACAGACTGAAATTTAAGTTTCCTTTGTTAAATGAAAGATGAAAAAAAAATATACTTCATTAATTTCATATAGCATACTTCAGAAACACATTCATTTATAATACATATCCAAATTAAACCTGAAAATTATTTCTATGTAAAATTTGGCAATACAAACTCAACTTTCTTCCACAAACAGGTCACATATGGTTCCTATTACAATATAAAATATTCTTTATTTTTAATGATTTGCTGTCACTAATACTATTTCAATTTATTTAAAGTTAACATACGTTGTATAGTGTGAAGCCTTTTCATGTGTAAATTTTTATGTCAAGTGTTATTTTTTAATTTATAAAACGTTAATAGTTTTCCTTAAATATTTTCTTGTTATATAAAATAAAACTACGAAATGTAATTATGTCATCAATAAATTCCCTTCAATGGCAACAGCAACTACCAGTAAGATAGTTTTATAAAAAATTGAACCGGCCAAATAACGCAACCTCAGGATTGTATTGCAAGTCAGTCTTCCATTGATGTGCTATTCTGCTATGAAACCATTTCATTCCATGAGTTACTATTGCTTGAGTTGGTACTGTTAGACGAAGACACTGTAAAAGATAGAAATAAATGTTTACCGAAATAATAACAAAATATGAAGAATTATACCAGGAATTTCAACAAATAAATAAGTCGATTGAAATAAAAGGAACCCAGGATGAATTTTTTACAATATTGTTTAGAAAGTTCCACAAAATACTGTTTAATATAGTTAATGCAATTTTAAAAACAGTTAATTTCTTTACACAGCAATACACATTTATTTTATTGACACCTTATACTTTCACTCAACGCAGATATTTTATCTAACAAACGTCAAACTAAACCACTTGTGCGATTATTCCGAAGACTGTTACTTACCTGACGGTTTAGGCAATTTATCCTTAGGACCCCAAACTCTTATAGTACAGTCATCAGAAACTGATACCATAATATTGTGATACACAGGATTCCAGGCAACACAATTAACGGTTCGTGTATGTCCAGATAGTGTAGCTATTGGAAGTTCATTTCTTACATGCCATATGTATACCTTAAATGAAATTAAGATTCATGAATTTATATTAGTATTTAAAATTAATGCACATAAGTAAAGATCCCTAATCATCAATTTATGGCCTTCAAAGAAACTTTGATGGCAATTTTCACTAAGTTGCAAAATATCTTGTAATGTACAGGAATAAGAATATACTTGCATCAAAACATTTTTCAAATAAAACTTGTTCCTTATTTTAATATAAGATCGTACACAACAGCTAAATTTTATTTGATACACAGTGTTCAAAAATAACACGGTAGATAAAAGTTCTTCAAAATACGAAACAAAATCTGGAACAGGCTATAAATTGCGGCGATATTAACATTTTTTTTTTCTTTGTTTTAAATGGCCTAAAAAGTTCATAATATGATATACTCATTGTGGTCAAAATAAAAGTTTCACCAACTCATTCCTTATTTTAATACAAAATCGTGTGTAACTGTCAAAAATAGAAAAAAGTTATGGAATAAAGTTGTTTAGAATGTCAGCATATGGTGCTATGAAAAAACATGGCGATATACAGGGAATGACGTTTATAATCAATAATATTTTCTAAATAGATCCATAATGACATTTAAAACATAATGTTATAGCAATTTTGACCTTAGAAACAAATAAATAAATAAAAAATTATGGTAGTTTTGATGCCAGCCCTGGTGAGCCCGATTTCTAAAACATCAGGGTGCAGATGATATGAGTAATAATGTAATAAGTATTGATTATACTAAATTCAGGGTCAGTAGTCGGAATCACACGTCCGGTCTCGCTTTGGTGTTAGTTATTAGTTATTCGTTATGTAACCACCCATACCCGGGTGAAGAATTGATCAATGGGTTATTTATTTTTTTTAGTCAATATATATGNTATGTATATATATATATATATATTCGTTCTAGTCATTTTTGGTTTCCTTTTAGCAGATAACGAAAAGGACGAAAAAGGACATGCCGCCGATAGTGCGGAACTTCGCAGTCGAAATTACGGAAAGAATAGATTGTTTGCAACTTAAGTAGAAGAATCGGTTTGATACACATAGGCGTGTAGTAAAACCGTAAGGGAAAGTCGGGAAGCGCGATTCGCATAATGGAAAGGACAACCATTTTCAGTATAAAAATTCCACAGGATTCACAGTAAAAGGAGACTGACATACCCACCTACCCCGGCAAGGAAGAGAAAGACCAGCATTGATAAGTCGAGCAATTGACTGGCTCTGTATTACAGTCTGAGATAGCTTCTCCGTATATGTCTGATTGGCTATGGCATTCATCAGTCGAGAATTTGGCTAGCTCTGTATTACAACCTAATATAGTTTCTCCGTTATGCTTGATTGGCTGTAGCATTAATCAGCCGAGAAATTGACTCTCTGAGAGATCTCCTACGTTTGTACTCGTTATAACCGACATAAGGCTGAAGTGTACAGTCCACCTCCCTTGGTTTGTTCTTGTCCCTGCCTGGTGCCGTTGGTTTGACAACCCGTAGATCCAAAGTCGAGGCCTTCCTGTTAATGCACCCACCCCGCTACCACCAAAACGAGGGACTCCCCCACCAGGTTGCTCTTGAACATCGTTCCGTCCGTATCATGTCGAATTTCCCGTAATGAGTCGAGTTCAATTCAATAGATTGTTCCACCGAAGACTGAGCCATCTCAATTCGCTGGCCCCGATTTGGTCATCCATTGCCACCACCGTCCACCCCCACAGCACGCTACTGTTGCTTTTCCACGCTCACCGTCCGCTGGTCTGACGTTGACGATACGACAACGGTACCATGTCGCACCAACCGACCGCTCCTGAAGTCAACAACCAACAGAGTATAGGTGTGTAAAACAAACCAGTTCGCCACTCAATACTGTCCTTTTTATCCAAAATGACTACTTAATTATTATCCCTGAGAAGCTTACACAGTTACCATTGCGTAATCCTAACCACCATGCTAGCTACTAGTTTTTCAATTAAGTTTGTATTTATTTTATATGTCGTCACTAGCTTTAGGTTTTTCCTATAACTACCGGCAGTTCTTTCAGTGCTTGGTACGGTATTTGATCTGGGCTTTAGGCTAACAGCTGGTTTGCCCATCCTAAGGTTTTGCCTGTGTAACTGGTGTGTTTGTGTTACTAGTCATTTACTGTTTATCAAGACGAAGTTCTCTGTTGAAGAACGCTTGGTTAGAGAGGAGGGGAGTCTCTGTGAGTTGCCGTGCCTTCGTTATTCTGAACTTATATAAAAATTACAGGCACTGACCCCCACTGGCAGGTCTCGTTCACCTTATGATGTTCCACAAAAAAAAACGATCCATATACAATAAACCGGACGATGACCGAGAAAAAAAACAAACATACAAACTACTACTCTACACCCGTGACCTGTGAAAATGACAGTTCAGACAATAGGTACTTTAACATGTCCTATCGAAGTTAGGTCTCGCACGACTTCTATCCTCCCTGGTCAAGACGAACTTCCAAGAGTTGCGTATTTTACACCTAACGTTGGAACATGGTCCTACCAGTTGCGGACTATGTAACAATGACCTATTGTATTTTTTGTTTCGGTGAGATATCTGGCTACAACCCTAAATTACCCCAGGTTATACAAATGTGCTTGTCGCCCACTTTCCTTGTTCCTTGGTAACATAACATTGTAGCGTGGAACCATTACAGAAACATTAAATATAATTCTAATACATTTTTAAATTTTACATTTGCGATATGATTCGAGCACCTCGGCATTATTCTTTTTTATATTTATACTTTTCACCTTTACTATTTAATATCCATTTTTCAGTGTCTAAGTACTACTTATTTACTTTTTACTCTTTTTTTTCTGTGCGTCTTGTACTATACTCCTATGTCTTTGACCACTATGAGTCATTTAAAATAAAGGAAAAGGCATTTGAATATCGTGCCATTTTTTTGCATGCTCCATATTTTAGCACTCTGAACAGCATTTTTTGATTAGACCAATATTAATAATGTTGCTTTTCAAAAGAACTCTTCTTTTTTCTATTTTTGAATATCATACAAAGTAAATTAAATTTAGCTGTTGCAGGCGATCACATATTAAAATAAGGAACAAATTTTGTTTGAAAATTCGGTTAAATTTATAAATTGGTCACAATGAGCATAGTGCGGACTTTTGTCACTCTGTATATGCACACAAGCAGCAGCTTGGTTTTATGGAGTTCACTGTCTCAAATTTTGACATTTGGAGTTAAACTGTATCATGTAGCTAAATATTCCGCCTTGAACAGAATGCGTAGAATTTATTTAGGTAAAGAACTAAAACTTAAAACCAACAAAACAAAAACTAGAGCAATACTTATTCACAGAAACTAAAAAAAAAAAACAAATTCTAGTACCCAGTTAACTTAAGAAATAATACTCGGTATTCAAACTCTTCCTAAATTAATAATACTAATTTCAAGTGTTGTCGACATTGAACCGATTTACTTTCACGTCATATAATATACATTTCACGCCTATGCGAATAAAGTAACCTCAACTCGTGATACATTAAAATAACTAACATAAAATTGTTTCAATTGGAACTCGTACATACATTATTTTACATTTTTTAAAAGCAAAATTTTGTTCGATAGTGAACGTAAATTGTCAAACATTTTTATTTTTTTTTTAAAGTGCATATTTGTTAAAATGCGTACCATAAGTTTGCGTACAAATTGTACATTTCATATCGTTATTTTGAAAAACATTAGGCGCAATGTATTTTAACCGAACATTTAGTATTTTTTAAACTGCAAATTGCATTAAATTACTGAGTTAATCACAACTAGGGTTGCCACCTTTTCAGGCTTTACATAAAGTATTTCTCGACTAAAAGGTTAAAAAAAAAAGTACTCAACATAAAAATAAAGTATTTAATTTTTTGTTTTTTAAAACATATTTTTTTTACACCTACCAGCCAGTAACAAATTGCTGTCGCTCTTAAATACATTAATAGCCTCTAAACATGGCAAACAAAGATTTAAGTAAACTAAGTTTATTTTTAATTAGTTTTAATGAAGGTTTATTCCTGTCGTCCCGCCACTTTGCGTTCATAATAGAGAATACTTTTTCTGTAAATGCTGAAGTGGCCGGAACGGACAGCAAAAGTGACACTACTTTGAACAGATTTGGGAAATCAGGTTGTTCCGTAAATATCGCTTGCCATTTTTCTGTGCAATATTATTGATGTAAAAGTACTCTGAATTTCGAATAATCGCTTACAAAATCGCTTACAAAATTACGATGTTTACTTAAGGCCTTAAATAAAGTATTTTTGCGTACTTTAAAGTATAACATACGCACAGTCGAAATAGAGTACAATACTTTATAATTAAGTATGGGTGTCAACCCTAATCACAACGCATAAAAAATATCTAAAATATGCGGTAAAAGAATGGAAAATCAATGTTCACAAATTCATCCCCTGCACTTTTAGAAACACAACCGTGCATTACGATAATAAAATGTATGTATGGATTTAAATTGCACAGAGTCGTACTTTATCAACAAAATTCCCGATAAGCTTATATGTATAAAACATTTTTACTAATTTGGCGTTCCAAACTTTAAGTTAAAATTATCTACAACATACAAAAAAAAAATCCTAAAAACGCTATTAAATTTTCAAGATTTTTTCTATTTAAACTAATCTAATCTTGAAATTGTAAAGCGAATGAATTAAATCTAATGTAAAAGTAATTATCAAAATAATAAAAGACAACATACTTGATTATCTTCACTTCCACTGGCAACAAAATCTTGATTATGGCCCCCGAAAGTAGAATGAATTGTGAAATGTCCCTGAGTTACGCCCTGAAACCGTCTTACTAAGCAATGGTCCTGTAAATCCCATAAATGAACACCTTGAGTTGCTACATTAATCAGAGCTAATCTATCATTCTTATCTACAGAAAATGCCATAATAGGATGCTCTTCTTGAAGCCTGCAACTATTATTAAAAAGATACTGCCTTTTTATTGAAATTTTAACGACTTACACGTTATGGTCGGATAATTCTTCAAAATTATAACTACGAATTCTATGATGAGTGTCGGAAGCAAGAACATTCTTTCCGTCCGCTCGATATGCTAAACAATTAACTCGAACTCCTTCCCAAGTATCCAATATTGATCCTTCCATATCACATTGATAAAAATGACCTCTTATGCCCCCTACCTTAAAATAAAAGTTAATTTACAAAACAGTAGCAATAAAACATAACAAATTTAATTTAAATAGACTATTTTGAATATGTATACAAAACAATAAAATATTGACAATTCAAAACAGACTTTTTGTGTACCTGATATGAGAACGAAATGCTCGTAACAAGAAAATTAAAAACAACTGTTAATTTCGGGAATAAATTTCATAAGATAGTGAACATAATTTACATTTACTATAAATGGAAAATATTCGATGATGAACGTAAATTATCGAATATTGCCTTATTCTTGGTGCATATTTGTTAAAATACGTATTGTTACGTATAAGCATGTACGTGAAAATCGATTCATTGATTTTTGTAGGTCCAAGAGTAAGTATGGGTTTCTAAAGACAGGAAAGATAATAAATTATATTAAGACTACCGTAGGCGTATTTACGAAGCAGCAAGTTGCATATTAAAATAAAACACACGAATGTTTCAACACTAATATAACTGAAAAACTCGACAATTGTTTCGACAAAAAGTAACAACTTTTCTGTACTCCTGAAAATGACCTGGTAGGTCGATACAGACGAGTTGTTTTTTAATTATATTATTGTTGAAACATAATGGTGTTTTATTTTAATATAATAAATTATATAGGCTAGGGAATAAGCATTTAAAGTCATCATTTTTGCGATACTCAAGAACAGGAAACGAACTTTGCTGCGTTGCAGGTAATGATCCACAGAACAAAATGTACTGAATCATAACAATTATTTGTCAAAACAAAATGGCGTCTAAAAAACCGTAGAAAATGCAAAATATTTCGTTTCTTTGATCTACTTCGAAAACTATGGATTTATTACAGTACAGAAGTTATAGAAAATTAAAATATCTCCAATATGGGCCGTAAACGAACGTGATTTCGGGCTGTTTGTTTAAGAAAACTCCAGACACCGAAAAATAACGTTTTTTTCTATTTTCAAAAATTCACAACTCTTTTAATTTTGTAGTTTTACCTCCAATTTTAGTAGAGAAAATAGCTATACATTCATTTATTACGTGGCTACAAAGTGGCTTCTGATGGACTTATAGTTTTCGAGTAATAGCTAATTGAAATTAAATTGAAATTTTCAGGATTTATTTTCAAAGGCTCACCCTTGCTCTAAATCAAGTCCAATCGGAATTCGCATCGGAGATATAAAAACTATAAATGATTATCTACAAATTGTATATCAATTTTCGGTTATAATGACATTAAAAGGGATTAAATGGCGTTTAAAAGTTGAGTGTTTCGTCCGAAATTGCACTGCAGCCGACTAAAAGAGCAACTGCGCCACCAGCGAGGAAGACTAGGCCTGCCGCGTATAATAATTTAGGGGTAATTTATCTTTATATATAAACATGAATTGCTGTTCGTTAGTCTCGCTAAAACTAAAACGGATGGACCGATTTGGCTAATTTTGGTCTTGAATTATTTGTGGAAGTCCAGAGAAGGTTTAAAAGGTGAATAGGTATGAAAGTTGTTAACTATCTTTCAGATTATGTTTATGTAGATTGATAAATTTTAATTTTTGTCACAAATTAAATTTCTGACCAAAACCATAATATTTGACATTTGACAATCAACTATGGATTCCTTTTGTTTGTTTTAAGTTTATTTTATACAAAAGTAAGGTCTTTTATTTATCGATTGAGGCAGTACGATGTCTGCCGGGTCAGCTAGTGTGTAATAAAATAAAATTATGCAACAATGAATCTTATTTTTATATAGCTTTTACCATAGATCACAATAAATATCTTAATAAATAATAATATTATCTATGCAGAGAATAATTATAATATTTATATTAATAAAATGTCACGAAAAAGTATAGCCTATTTAAGTAAACCACAAACTATACTCGCAGCACGCTCGGCGCAAAAGCCTAGCTATCCCCGCCGGTGACGTAGTTCCCTCACCGCATCAACTTCTATGCGGACGAAACGGTCAACTTTCACACGCTATTTAAACCTTTTTAATGTCATTATAACGAAAAATTTAAATTTGTAGATAATCATTTAAGTTTCCTTTCCTCAGTTGCGAATTACGATTGGACTTGATTTAGAGCAAGGGTGAGCCTTTGAAAATAAGTCCTTAAAATTTCAATTCAATTTCAGTTAGCTATTACTCGAATACTATAAGTTCATCGAAATCCATTTTGCAGTCGCATAATAAATACATTTATAGCTCTTATCTCTACAAAAATAGAAGCTAAAACTTCAAAATTGAAAAAGTTGAATTTTTAGAAAAAAAAATGTTTTTTTTCAGTTTTTTGCATTTTTCTTGACCAAAAAGCTCAAATTAAATTCGTTTACGATCTATTTTGAAGATACTTTAATTTTCTACAACTTTCGTATTGTAATCTTAACCCACAATTTTCGACGTGGATCGGAAAACGAAATTTTTTGCATTTTCTGCAGTTTTTTTGTCGCCATTTTGTTTTGACAAATAATTGAGTGTTATAATTTACTACCTTTTGTTCCCTGGATCGTTTCCTACCATCCTGCATAATTTGTTTCCTGTCATTTATTATCACAAAAATTACTACTTTAAATGTTCTATTCCGTGGCCTACCTATACAGGAAAATGCTAGTCTTGACGACAGGCTCAAACCTGGAGCAGTAGTGGGAAAACAAGCATTGCCTTGTCAATATTGGTCAAAAGTTTGACCCATCTTTAAATGCTAAGGCCAGGCACATTAGCGTTTCACCAAATTTGGTCCAATACTGGGGCAGCCAAGCATATCATTGATTCATTAATACTGGTCCAAAGTTCGGCCAACCTTTAAGTGCCAAGATTAGGTACATTACCGTTTCGCTCAGTTTGGTTTACTACCGAGAAGCCAAGCATTGGCTTGTAGATACTGGTCAAAGTTCGGTCAATTTATAAGTATCAAGGCTAGATTTATTAATGTTTCGCCAAGTTTGGCCCAATATTGGGCCGCTATGTAAGGGTTTGAAAATACTGATCCAAAGTTTGGTCAATCTTCAAATTGAGGCTAGGTGTAATAACATTTCGCCAAGTTTGATCCACTAAGCAGCCAAGCATTCGTCTGTCGATATTATTATTAACGTTTCGCTAAGTTTAACACAATAAAACTATATCTAACTCCTCCTTGCTAGATGCTAATACTGCTGTATCTGCAAATCTAAGCGTACTAATCTTTGGCCCCTGTATACCTATTCCTATAGTTATACTGTCTTTAATGATGTTGACCGCGTCTTCTATGTGTAGATTAATAAGTAGCGGTGACAATGTGCATCCTTGTCTAACTCCCTTCCTAATATTTACTTCTCTACGTTGCAGCCCCAACTCTATAACTGCCTGTTGCTTTTTATACAAACTAAGTATCACTTCTATCTTTCTAACTCATCCCTATTTTTTTAAATATATTTAACGTCTTGTCCCAACTAACATGGTCAAAGACTTTTTCTAAATCTACAAATCCTATATACGCATTCTTTTTTTTTCTATCGTTTTCTCTATTGTTACCCGTAAAGCTAGAATGGCCTCCCGCGTTCCTCTATTGTTTCTAAACCCAAATTGATCTTCCCCTAATAGTTCTTCCACCCTTTTTTCCATTTTCCTCTCTACAATTCTAGTTAAGATTTTTAACGCATGATTATTCTAAATGTCTCGCATCTATCCGCGTCTCTCCTTTTAGGTATGGTTTCTACCACGTCACGTTTATAATGCTCTGAGACTTTCCCCGTCTCGTAAATGTGAATAACTCGCCTTAAACATACGATCTATAACCTCTTACCCTGCATGTTTTAGAATTTCCCCCTGTATCCCATCTACACCTAGCGCCTCATTATTGTTTAAGTTTTTTAATTCTACATCGACCTCCTCTCATTATGGGATAACCTAGCTCATCTATCTCCACGCAATCTTCCTTCATTAATATATCTCTTAAATCATGGCCTGCGTATAGGTTCTCTAAATAATCTTCCCATGTATCTGCCTTTTCCTCATTTTCTGTCAAAACGACCCCTGCCTTGTTTCATATATTATTACAACTGTACCCTACATCTCTAAAATTCCTTTTAGTTATATCATAAGCCTCATCGGTTTTACCTACTTCAAATAATGATAGTGATTACACAAAATTTAATCTAGTTTTAGTATAAATATAAAAACGAAATCGAAAAAATATTTGTGGCAATTACTGTTAACCAAAAGAACTGAAATCTGTGCATCCTAATAGCATTGTAACGTTAAATAATTAAAAAAAATAAATATTTTGTACTTTGGCATTATAAATATCCTTGAATTTTTTCAGATTTTTAAAGTTAGTGGAACATGGAACGAAAAAACGTATTTTTTGAAGTTCTTTTTTTTTTGCCTCAATCATAGACAAAATTAAATGTAATTAACATTTTTGGTGATTTTCTGAAGCAATGGAAGGTGGAACACGAAATGAAGAATTTATATAAGTTATTTGTACAGAACAATAACACAGCCACACAAAAACAAATTCTGATTGTAAGTTTTTAAGATCGCTGAAATAAAATCCGAGATCAATTTAACTCCAACATGTCAGGATTGGGCATAACATCCAAAATCTACTAAAACTGGTAATCATGATAATCCCAAACTATTTTAAATTTAAAATCTGTAGCCAATCGATTTTTTCACTAAATGTATAACCTTAGGATTCTTCAAACCCCATAACCCTAAATCCCCGTAATCAAAATACTGGAACGGATCAATCTCTCACCGTGAAACTATTCGTGGCGTAAATTTCATAATTTTTTATTTAATTAATTAATTTTTCACCCGATGATTTTAAATTTTTCTTCATTTCCTGCCTCATTCGTAAGTCACCTCCTTTGATCGAATTTATTTAAACGAGTATTTCTTTAACGGTTATTTATTTACACAATTACACTAACTAGTCACTTCTTATTTATCACACACTGTAATTATCAATTCTTACTTTTTGGTCACTACATTTACATATATTACTCAGTATTCACTTGTTATTTATTTTACTGACCAGTTATCACCCAGAGGCTTATTTATATTGCCATCGAAATCTCCGGAGTAGTCTTCATTTTTCTGGAAAGTTCTAGAACTTTATTTTTTATGTGGCATATTTGTAATTCACGAATAATTTATCATTTTAGGCGTCTTTAATACAAAAGTTGCTGACTACTATTAATTGTACGTAGCTCACATTGATTACATCGTATTTACCATCAATATTTGGATTTTATCGCATACGTGCTTGTACGTAACAGTATGTAACTAAAACGCGTACTTGTTAAATTTACTTATAGATATTTTTAAACAATAAAAATTTTCAAGGCGTGTCCTACGTTACCACAAATTTATTTCCTTCCTTATTCCATGCACAACATGTTAACACATCATCAGGAGAATGTGACACCTTAAGACACTTCTCTGTTTCAACATTCCACAACCAAACTTCTGGACTTTCCTCTGGTCCACATGCAATTAAATGGATAGAATCAGGATTCCATGCCAGGTAAGCAGCACCTAAGAAATAATAGAATGTAGTTTGCGGCGTTAGTAAAGTAGTTTATTAAATTCAATATAGTTTTTAGTACTTTATTATTCGAATATGTAAATTATGCTACTATAATGTTTATGAAAGCGACAGAAGGAAGAACTATTTTGGCGTATATTGTTAGAACAATTAAAAGAAATACTAAATGATAGTGGAGTTGTAGCACTTTTAATAATAAGTCATCTTAACAAAGTCCGATGGAAAAACAAGAATTATGCGTCAGTTAAAACTAATGGCTTCAGAACGGAAACTTTCGTAGTTGATTCAGGAGATACCAAACAGCATCGCCACCACGGTTATCAACGAGCCTTCGCTACCGATTACGCCTGAACCAAGCAGCATCGCCACCACGCAATTTTAAATGAAACGAGGAAAACGTGCCGGCCGACGCCTTCGCTGCTCCGAAGAAAGTCAGACGCCATATTCGACACCCCCAACGCCTCCACTCCAGCCAGCCCGACCACAGAAGGTTTTGGAAGAGTTGTTCATAGTATTGGCCTGGACCTACCAACCCCTCCTAGGTGTGTCCGCTAACGTAGCCGTATACGTCGAACTCCGGGAAGCGCACTAAAAGTGTACGTGTGTACCGCGTTATTTATAGACCGTTATTCTATGCCTTTCTGTGGTTTCCCGTAATAAAATTTAACTTTTGTTTGTCATTTTTTGTCCTTTCTAAACCATTTCGGTGACCACGGGGAAACGCTGCTTTCGTTACGTGTGGGTTGCATTTCAGTAATATCAGTCAAAGCTGGTGCGGATGTAGAAAATCCCGAGTTAGCCGTTCCACGTTCATCAAAATTGCATTTTCCCTAACAATAGCTGTAGGATTGTTGATGTTGAAAATTCGGACACATAGGTCAGATCACATCCTACAATTTTCGGTTTTATCAATGTTAATCGTAGATTATATCTCGAAGTCTCGACAGCGACTGGGTCGAGATATAATCTACGTTCACGTTGTCAACGCAGGACTACCACTGAGGATGTCAGCCGTAGTACCTAACGAAACGTCTGGATACAATAGTTCACTTAGACCACGGCCCTAAAGCTCGAATCTTCATTCTACTATCAGTAATTTTCCTGTTAAATTTCACATTTTAGATAAAACTAATTTAAAAGTAGATAGTATCTTGGATTCAGAATTTTTTTCAAGAAATAACATACAAATTGATTATTATAATAAACATTTGTTATTTCCAAATAACATAAACCAAATAACGATAAAGTTTTATGTCACATTCAAATAAAATCTAGATGCGAACAAATAATTAAGATTCCAGTTAATGCAAAAATATAGAGAATATTTGTTTTCAAAACTGGGTTTAGATAGATTCATTTTGTCATAGAACGTCACATTTTCTGACAATGTAGGTATCTATGTTAAACAAGTTATCATCTTAAAAGAAAAAATACTAAAAAAAATTTTAATTTATAATTGCGTGTAACAAAACATTTTTTTTTATTTAAAATACGTTCATTAGTAAGCACTAAACACATTGCTTTTTCCCAGTGAAACTTCTTTTGGGTACATTTTCGTCTGTAGGAAGCATCTGGAATGTCTCTCTGAAGCGTTTACCATGATTGAGACGCTCCATCTTCTCCGGTATCTTTTTTCCATCTCCTTAATATCTTAGTGAAATCGTTCACCTTGCTCTTCACTCACATCTCCTAAATTTTCTAGAAAGTAGTCGAGGTGGGAATGAAGAAAATGTACTCTTAAACTCATTAGACAACCTAAAGCTTGAAATTCTTTTAACATTCTTTTGACGATTTGTTTATAGTTAGGGTCTTTATTGCCTAAAAATTTCTCTATGACCTCTTTAAAGGCAATACACCCTTCTCTTTGAGGGTCCATCATGATTGCGATGAATTGTGGAAAGCCATAAGCCATTTAATATCTGGTCTAACGAAAACACCTTCCTTCAACTTTACCTCCGAGAGGCCTGGAAATCTTGAAATTAAGTATTTGAAGCAATTTCAATCTCTTAGAAGTGACCTTACAAATTGCTTCATCAATCCTAGCTTTATGTGAAGCGATGGCGGGGAGAACTTTAGGAGGAAGCACCAGTTTCATGCAGGACGTTCTTTTCGCCAACGTTAAACTCCCTCGGAGGTCAACACTTTTTGGTCCAGCGATTTGCTCGGTCTCTACTATCCCATAGACACAAAAAGCAAGCAACGGAATTCCAACCTGGTCTTTATATTTTAATTTGCAAAGAACCAATTTCAAATTCTTGTAGGTTTCCTTGAGGGTGTACGGAATGACCGACATGAATGAAAGCATTTGAAGAATCTATGAAAATATGCCACTGTGCTGGGTCGTATGAGATCTCAAATATATCCATCAAAAATTCAAAACTTGACTTATCATCGAGTTCAGGTATAGCACCATCTTTGTCAGAACTTGGAATATCTATCAAGGTAGCATGGACCTTGGGCACTGGTATTTCAGTCCCATGAGGGAAGGGACGAATAACTGATTGCAGATTAGGGTATGAAATTGACTGCTAGCGTTTTGAATTATACCCTTTCGCATTACACGAACAAAAGTAAAAATCATTACTATGGTTCTTTTGCTAGCACCATACCATACGAATCGCAATTTCGATGATCTGCAACACATCGTTTGCAGACTTTATGAGGTGCCCAAACTTTATCCTGAAGTTCGTAAAATTACGTTGTTGCTTTAATACCATATATTCGCCACAAATATAACACACACACACTTCCGCACAGACGACATTGCAATACATTGAACCAAGATCTATAAAAAAAATGACGAATTAACACGTAATTGTACCGCGCCACTTTCTACACCATCGGGGCGCACACGTTCAGGTTGCAACATGTCTATATTTGCTCATTAAGCTCACACCTAGCGTTATATATTTAGAAAGTACTGATAGCTACGGCTAGGGTTGCCACCTTTTAAGGCTTTACATAAAGTATTTCTCGACTAAAAGGTTAAAAAAAAAGTACTCGGCATAAAAATAAAGTATTTTATTTTTTGTTTTTAAAAACATATTTTTTGTTACACCTAGCAGCCAGTAACAAATTGGTGTCCCTCTTAAATACATTAATAGCCTCTAAACATTGAAAACAAAGATCTAAGTAAACTAAAAGTTCATTTTTAATTAGTTTTAATGAAGCTTTATTCCTGTTGTCCCACCACTTTGCGGTCATAACAGATATACTCTTTCCGTAAATGCTGAAGTGGCCAGAACGGACAGCAAAAGTGACACTTCTTTGAACAGATTTTGGATTTTTTTGAGTATTTCTTTAGTTTTTAGAACATCTAAATACATTGAAATCAGCTGAAAACATCCAGACAGCATCTCTGTTCCAGACCTGTGTAATTTATTTTTAACCGTTATCTGAAAAACTAAAAACACTTACCTATTCGAGATTTGTTATACCTACAGCTACTTTTACACATAGGGACACAAAACTGATGTAACATATTGTTGGGTATTTAGATACAACCTAACTCCTGTATTTGTACATAGTACATAGATGATGATTCGGAAATAAATCTACTTTCTACCTATGCAATGAATCACACTGTAACCACCCGTACCCGAATGCTGTAAAGGTTATAATCATTTGCCGATTTATTTTTCTGGTCAATTTATATATATGTATTCATTATTACTAGTTATTTTTTATCAGTTAAACAGTCTTTTTTTTCGTTTGTTGAATACACAATTTGATTCTTAAATGTTGGCTTAGGTTAATACAAAATCAAAATAGAATTTGATAATTTTAAAGCAATTATTTCTCTACCAATGAGTAAGACAAAGACAATCTAAATATCGTCGATTTTGCAGCTTCAACTAGCTGTCGGCAGTCATCTGGTTTGTACCCTATCACGAGTGAGATCGAGTTATCTGTAGGCAGGTTATAGAGCGTAGAGATCATTTCAGTCGATACTACGAGAAGGTATTTACACTTTAGGTGAAAGAACAGAGAAGTAATTTCGCATCCATTGGTTTGCTTTCGTATGCATAGGCGTAGAAGAAGCATAGAGGGAAGTTCGCGAAGCATGATTCCTACATTGGAAAGGTTAACCAATTGTAGTATAAAAGACCCACAGGATCCATAGTAAAATGAGTCTTCCACCTACCCTTACAAGGATGAGGGAAGTCCACTATAGGGGGTTGTAGAGGTCTACACAAATAAGAAGAAGTGTGAATTGTTTTCACCTTTGGATGTACGATAAACCGAATGCCGTTGGTTCTTGTTATTTGTGTTTTTATCGTTTTTCCTATTGTTATTGGTTTTACTGTTGTTATTGTTATTATGGCCTGCTTTCTTAAATCCACATGTGTTTTTCTTTTGTTTCACTACGAGATTCAATGATTTTTTTATTTGTACTCAATTATTTCAAAGCAGTCGACAATTTGGTTAACAATTCATGTGGGCCCATTCTCCATGTTTAGAGCAGACGTGCGAGAAATCTTCCTTATTCGATCGTTTTTTTCGATTAAATACATAAACAGATTTAAAAGGTTTATTTGTTTACCCGACTTACACCAGTTTTGACGAGTTCGTAACCGACCTGAGTGGACTGTTCACAACACACAGTAACTATATTTTATGCATTTGATTAAAATATATGCAATAATTAATCACTGGTTAATACTAAGTGACGGTTTTTCGAATCTAGGAATAAGCTGTCGAATCATTACTATTAGTTAGTGATCATAACCTATGGGTCTGCCGTATATCGGTAAAGAAGTACTTGATATCGGTATTACGGGAATGATCTCAAAGCATTTTCGTCTCGCTATTTCGGAAATTTCAGCTCGAAGCGACAGGACAATAACTAATGACATTATTTATACCGTATTCATAAGTTACTCCTATTAAAGTTAACATGTGGAATAACTGCTTCGTTCAAGCTTTGCAAATATAAAGTAATAGTTGAAATCAGTTGCTCGAAATTCTTATCCACAACGCGTTACGAACATGAAAATCAAGGGCAACCTAAACCAACAACAATCTAAATGTTTATCTGGAAAAACGAAAACCAAACGAAAAAAGTCGAGATACCTTTTATCGTATAAGTCGTTCACGTACTTTTACTTTATTTTTTTTTTTGACATTTTGCCCCACTTGGATTTTAATGGCATGCTGTTATGTGACATATAAACAAATATTGTATATTCCTTTAAAGTGGTCATTCAATTAGAACTTATAGAAATTAAACGATAAAAATTTTATTTGAATTCTTCTAATATTTTTATCTAGGCTTAATCTATCGGAAACTCTAGAGTGCACCATGACACTTGCTTTTGATTTTATTTCCTAGTTTTAGAAATTACTTAGATATAGCACTTTTTTTTTAAATATCTCCACGACTAACCAAAATAAAGGGATAATAATCTTTTACCTCAACTACTTTATATCACTACCTATATACAGGGTGTTCCACCTAAGGCAGTTTCGTCCATAACTATTTTCTATTTTATTATACATTTAATAAAAAACTATTTTTGTAAAAATAGTCCGGAATCATAAACTGCGTATACAGAAAATATTTTAAGTCATACAGGGTGCTCCAGTTCTTCTACACGCTAGCTAACTTTGTTATTTTAAATAGAATACCCTGTACATTTTTGGATTCTTTGTTTAATTTTAGGTCTATTTTATCAGCACTTCCCTCTATCTATATAGTAGTTTTTCAGATATTCAACTGTCAGAAAAACACGATTTCAGCTGTTTGGAGAGAGATATTTAAGACCAAATAGTGATGTCCCGACTAGTCCACTTTCGTAGTCGGCGACTATTCGGCAAAGAGCGCCGACTATCCGGCTTCTTACTTTGTATGTATTTCTCAATAAAATGAATATAGGAGAATTTACATTAAATAAGAACCTTGATTGTTAATTAATATTTTTATATTAGTATGAGTGTCACACATTTTAGACATTTATAAAACAAAATTACTAATTTTATTTAAAACTAGTAACTTAATCTTCCGTCAGGCGCAAGTTACATTCGGACATTACAGCGCGCAACTAATCTCTTAGATTAAAAATAATGTTTCTTTCTGTCATGAAAAAAAAATGTTTTCAAATAAAATACACTACTTTTACACGATGATTTTTTTAAAAGAACAATAAGATAATAAAAAATATATAACTAACCCATTTTTAAATAGAATAACTGGTAAATACGAAGTAGTCGTTTAAAAAGAGTTAAAACAAATTGTTCTAACTTTCTAATCACTATTGTAATTGTCAACCACATTGAAAACAAAGTCGCAACATTTGTCACAAACCATATTTGCGTGCTCTAAACAAAAAAATACATGCATACACTTTTTATATGCATATTTGGAGTATCTAACTCTCTGCATTGCCTCTGAAGTTGTTGTATACACAGCTCGTGAGATAAAGTTTTCGAACATACTTATATGATTTATAACCGTACATAACCTAATCGAATCAAATTTGTGACAACAAAAATTTCAACTCTTTCTAGTTTTTTACTACTTAGCTACTTATATTAAAAGTAAATTATGATGTAAAAAGACTAAAGTTTCTACCCTATCTGGCTGCAATTTCTGATAGGTTTTCAGGTGAAGTATTACTTCAGACACCGACAGCAACTTCTGGTACATACGTATTGGACAAGCTAGTGATCTCATAAATTTAGTTCTTGCTACAAATCATGAAGTTCTGATTGAGTTTGATCAGACTGGTTAAAATGTGTGACAATTCGTCTCGATTTTACAAGTATTTGTGTCATAGTATCATGTTTCAAAGCAGTATTGATTGCCAGTTGTAGAGTATGTATGAAACAAGGTACTCTCTTAAAAAACTGAATTGCCGATTGGTTTCGTCACATTTCTGCCGTTGTCTCGCACAACGCCACACAATTTTGATAGGATCTATATCCCACAAAGTTGGAATTTCTTCTAAACAGTTTTTTATATTATTGGCAGTATATGCTTCAGGGAAATGTTTCATTTGCAATACTGCGTGATGATATTTGAAACTATCATCAAGCCAGTGAGCTGTAAAACTCAAAAAACTCTCTTTATTATTTATATTTGTCCACATGTCGATAGTGACTGAAATTGGAGTTTCACTCAGCAGTCCTCTTGGTATTTCAGTTTTAGTAGACTATTCGTGAAGTTGAGGAACGATATTTTCTGTGAAATACTTTCTGCCCAGTATGTTATATTTTGGTTTAACTTTTCTCATCAAATTTCTAAAGCCAGTATTTTCAACAACTGACAACAGCTGATTATCAAGTGGAATCATCTCACCTATCGCAATAATGATGTCTCTTGATCATGTCTTCATGTGACCATTGTACAGCAAAACTAACTTCAACATTTTGCTGGTTTTTTTTTGACATAAAGTGACCTCTGACGACACTGAACCTGACGGAAAAGGCACTGTTGTAGATAGTTCTAATTGGATTTGCGGCCAGGAAGAATCGTCTGTGGTCGAACAATTGAACAGAACCTAACTGAAGCACCAGGGTTGGATGTCGGTATTTGATATGATTGTTCATACTCGTAATATTTACTGTTTCTCCTTGCCCACTACGAGAAATTATCATTTGGCACTGCTTACACAGGTGAATCATTGTCTAATTGGTCAAAAACAATCAATACACGAGACTATCTTTTTGACATGATTAAATTGAAATTAAGTTAGTAGAATGAAGATTCGGGCTATAGGGCCGTGATCTAAGTGAACTATTCTGTCCAGACGTTTCGTCAGCTACTGCGGCTGACATCCTCAGTGGTAGTGCTGCCCAGTCGCTGTCGAGACTTCGAGATATAATCTACGTTCACGTTGTCAACGCAGCACTACCACTGAGGATGTCAGCAGTAGCTGACGAAACGTCTGGACAGAATAGTTTACTTAGACCACGGCCCTATAGCCCGAATCTTCATTCTACTATGGATTCCGGCCGTGAAAGCCTTGTTCTTATATTGAAATGAAGTTGTTTTATATTAATGAACAATAACAGTATTGTCTTTATTTTTTACACAAAACACCGCTCTGCCCTGAAAAATCGATTTTTTCTGGAAAACTGTCAGAGCTAAAGATGTAAAACCTTGTACCAGTAGTTTAATTTCGCATTTTTAATATGGGTCATTCCGTTTGAAAAAAAAAGTTATTCATCTTGTAAGATTGTCAAAAATAGGTTTCGATTTTGTCCATAGCAAAAAATAAAAATGGTAATTCATGCTAAAACGAACTGTCTAAATCACAAGTTTTTAGTTTTTATGGTTTAAATGTAATTTGGCCTCATTGAAAAAGCTGAAATCATTTTTTTTTTTTTCAAAAACAGTTAAATATCTCAAAAACTAGTAGAGATAAGCATAAGAGACTATTAACAAAGTCGACCTAAAATTAAACAAACCAAAAATGTAAAAATATATAGGGTGTTCCATTTAAAAAAACCAAGTTAGGTAGCGCCCAGAAGAAATGGAACACCCTATAAGACTGAAAATATTTTCACCATATGATTCCGGACCATATTATTTATAAAAACAGTTTTTTTATTAATGTATAACAGAACTATGGACGAAACGAAATGGAACACCTTGTATACATACGTTCCTACTGGATGCCACTTCGTCATGAATGTATGGCTAAACCCTTTTGGTTATAGGCAGACTATTACGATTATCGCACACGCATGTTATAATTAAAGATCTTATATTTTTTTTTAACGAGCACAAGGCTCTCAAATACATAACGTTTTACAACGGCTGCAGACGAACGCTCTCCTACATACAACTTAAATATATATCAAAAATAAAGTATAATTTTATTTCAAATAAAATACAATATTTCAAATAACCAGTCATTCCATCCGAATAACAAAATCGATAGAAGGAAATTGAAGAAAATAATTCTTAATATATCTACTTATACGAATGTACTATTCAGTGTTGAATAAAATATCACGCAATCCGATAGATTCCTCCTTAATCAATATACTGCAGAGAAAAAGATTACTATCAACCGATTCGCGCAATTCCTTCATATTCCTCAGACCATACGATATTGTTCTGTCACTAAAAACATTCTCAAATTGTGGACAGTCAATGAAGATTCTCCTAATCTTAAATACAAACATATTGTCATAATAGAGCCTTCTATTAACTAATCTAGGGATATTAAATCGTGACATCGCTAGAGAATAATCGTGATCAAAGTAATGCATAGGATTACTATACTTGTACATTAATATTCTCAACAATCTACTCTGAATTTTTTCAATAACTTTGCTATCAACCTCCGTATTTATTTATTTAAAATATTTTTCCGCTGTATGGATCATTTTTAAACTAATATTTACCGTTAACTCTAGTATCACATATTTGACAAAAATCTTACGATTGCGATCCATCCATAGCAATTTCGATAAATTGCTTATTACTTGATATTTTTTTATTAGTTTGGTATGCGAGCTAATGACATAATATAAGCTGCGCCGTAGATTTAGTGTATCAAGTAGATACTTTTGTCAATAGTGCCGGATCCTGCGCTTTGGGAGGACCTCGTACCTCTGCATAAAAATCTAAGCTAGATATATGATTCACCGTTCAATAGAAAGACGTATTTATGGCAATAAATTGAGCGTCAGTAACGCCACATGCATTAGACCTACAAACATAGATCTTAGCTGCTAGTCGTATAATTCAACAATTCTGAATAGTTTTCTCTTAGTTACCAAAGAATGTAATTATTGGATATTTAATGTTATGGTATATGTCTACCACTATTAACATCAGACGTTTCTTCAACATTCAATTTATTTTATGATTCTTTTGATCTGAGTCATCTAGATATTAAATTTGTTTTCTATATATTTTTAAACATACCATATGAATGGCCCTCCAATGTTTTTTTCAAGGAAATGGTGCACGTCTCTGGATATACATTCCATATAATCACGTTGGTATCTTTAGAACATGTAGCAAGTTTAGTGCCATCCGGTGAAAATTGACAAAACCAAACTTCGTCACAATGGTCGTTTAGAATCTAAAATAAGTCCTAAACTAAATAGAATAATAACCGCAACATTTTTTTAAAAAACACTATATAATAAATGTCATTATTAAAACCTAAATCAAATCGCAATGTGAAAATAACCCTTTGTAATTTTGTCTAGACTTTGTATTCAAAATATTAAAAGTTTAAGTTACTACTATAAGGCAAAAATTTTAAATTAGAACTTACTTGTACAGTATGGGTAGGAAATGAATCTTTAGCACAGCAATGATCCGTTAACAAAGAGGCAGTGTTGAGTCTTATATCTAACGAAGTATTATGGTGTTTACAGCGAAGAGCTTGAAGCTCTAACGCTTGATGTAAAAGGGAAAGTAATCTATTTGGTGGCAGCATGACACTTGCAGGTAAAAACGTTTGAAGCCTATCCATTAAACACTTTCGAGAATTCGGTCCTTTTCCTTCCCTAAAATAAAAAAAATAGGATAAAAAAACACTTTCAATATTATCTTCAGGTGAAGCATATTCATAGGTGGCTTTCTTATAGTAAACTTTAGCGTGACGAGCTTCCACTTCCCACGCCAAATTTCCCGTTCTATCCAAACCTTTTATACAATAATAAAAATAATACATTGTAACGAGTTTTCTTGTATGTCCATTTATTTGTAAAAATATGGTTAAATTCGTGTGTATATATATATGTAAATTTATTTAATACAGCAACTGACCATATGCAGTTATTTACTTACAATTGGTTATTATATCACTACAACGACCTCACTTTCGCGCATATCAGCTGCCTTGAATCGATGGATGATTTCCTGAAACTTCCCGTTTCGTTTGTTGCGCCACTAGTAGCCGCTAGATGATCAAAATATCCATTCCAGTATATCAAAATAGAAACTCATACCATACGTATTATACGAGGGTGGATTGATAAGTTTCCGGCCTAACCAAGAGATGACGCCACTAGGCCTACCTTGAGGTGACATTCTATAGTACCATCCTTGGATAGCTTGTAGCTATAGTTTCAGCCCGATCTCCTTGCTAGTGTAGGTTTGACAGCACGCTGAACAAGACGCCTCTGTGGTTTTCGTAAAAATGGAAAAGCAGGAAAATCGTGCTGTCATCAAATACTTTTATTTGAAGGGGTTAACGCCGAAGGAAATTAAAAAAGAGATGGACTCAACACTGGGGACATCCTCCCCGTCATATTCAACCGTTAAGCAGTGGGTTTCCGAGTTTAAAAAGGGTCGTGTGAGCACCTCTGATGGGCCTCGCTCAGGACGCCCCGTTGAGGTCACAACTCCAGATATGATCGAAAAAATTCATCAAATAGTGCTGGGAGACCGCAGATTGAAAGTGCGTGAGATAGCTGAGACCTGTAAGATGTCATATGAACGTGTGCAACATATTTTGCACCAACATTTGCATATGGAAAAGCTCTGTGCAAGATGGGTGCCGCGTTTGCTAACAGTCGACCAAAAATTGATTCGAAAAAACATTTCTACCGCAAATTTGTCATTGTATAAGCGTAATCCAAGCGAATTTTTGCGTCGATTCGTAACCGTTGACGAAACGTGGGTCCACCACTACACTCCTGAAACCAAAGAACAGTCTAAACAGTGGATTGGACCAGGGGAACCAACTCCAAAGAAGGCAAAAACAATTTTTTCGGCGAACAAGGTTATGGCTACTGTTTTTGGGATGCAAGAGGTATTATATACATTGATTACCTTGCAAAGGGTAATACTATCACTGGTCAATACTACGCAGACTTATTGCAACGTTTGAGCCACGAGGTGAAAATTAAACGACCTCATCTGGCGAAGAAAAAAATCTTGTTTCATCACGATAACGCACCAGCGCACACGTCAATCGTTGCGACGGCTAAAATCAACGATCTAAAGTTTGAATTGATGCCGCACCCTCCTTACTCTCCAGACCTAGCCCCGAGTGACTATTTTCTGTTCCCTAATCTCAAAAAATGGCTTGGCGGTAAGAGATTTGCGGACAATGAAGAAGTAATCGAAGCTGTAAATGGTTATTTTGAGGAGCTTGACGAATCAGTCTATAGAGATGGCATTAATAGACTGGAACACCGCTATGAGAAATGTATCAGCCTTGGAGGAGATTATGTTGAGAAATAAAAAAAAAAAATTTTTAAAAACCTTGTTTTTCTTGGTCAGGCCGGAAACTTATCAATCCACCCTCGTATATAAACATATTTCGTACCACCTAGTCTAGCACATATAACCTACATTCGATCCTTGACATTTTAAAGATAGTCAGTAGTTGCTAGCTTAGTTGCACCAAAGAGTCCCATTGGATAAGTTTCCTCTTAAGATAAGTAATACAGCTCTGGTAGGTGGCCACTTCTCCCTAAAGACTGCACAGATCTCACGGCCCATATCCAAATCTTTGGTCACACAGTGACGAACAAATCCCCCCCCCCCCACCAGTACAAGTATATCGTGGGGTCCTTCAGAAGTTACTCCAAATCTGCCTTAGATATAGATTACTCATACTGACGATCCAAAGAACGACTCCGCATAATCCTAATGCAAGCGTCTTTACAATTATCACCGCCGTGTGGGGCGATTATTCGTTAAATGTTTCATGTTAACTTTCCCAATGCTCCTCTAATTCCGTGGATTGTATTACCATACTACCCATCCGTTTTTGTGGTAATTAGGGGTGAGTCTTCTTTTTAATTATTTAATTAAGCAACTATTTAATTTGTAGATACCTGATTGTTCGGCAGTTGCGGATTTACTTTTATTATTTTCTATAAGTTGGCATACTTTGTTGTTATGATACACCCTGTACATCTGTTGTAGATGTTAGATATAAATATTTATCGTAAAAACACTGAACTTTACATCATATTGTCATCGGTCCACTACTTCCTGCTAGATCCATTCACCAACCAAAAACCGATATTTATTACCGATATATGAATTTATTTTGAGGAAATCAACCAATAATTATTATCTAAAATACTTGCATAGTAGCTTTTGTATAAGCGCGAGTATGCCTAAATGCAGGTGATTCTTCAAACATTTATGTACGAATATACCATTATGTTAAATGAAAACGCGACCGATTGAATTGAATGAAAACTGTTCATAGTGAAAATGAAAAACTAATAGTGCCTATTTCAGAAAATCATCTTTTGAAAGAAAACTAAATTGAAAACACATTCCCAAATGTAGAAGTTGCATTGAGGATCGCTTTAACCATGATGGTAACTAACTGCAGTGTGGAACGCTCCTTTTCCGAATTGAAAATAAAAAATGAATCAACAAGTATGTTTGAGTAGTATTTTTCCNTGTCAAAATACGTAAGTGTTCGGTGGTATTTTTCCTTTTTCTATATATTATTATTTAATTCATAAATGTAGTAGTAAGCAAAATTGAACATCATATTTATTTTTTAATATTCGATTTTTTTCCCGTTTCATTTTTGAAGCAAACAGAAACACGTTCTTTAAGCTAAGCAAAAATAGCATTTTTTACCTGATTTGACCATCTGAACCCTCAACGACAAAGATTTTAAGAATTTTACCCTCATTAGAAATTTTTGTTATCATAGCAAAGAAGAAAGTCGGAGTACCAGTTTTTAGCAGTTAGTTAGTACTTTTTATAGAGTTACTAAGCTGTCTCACCGAGACAGTACCAACCAATTCTTTTACAGCTAAGGTCATCGTTTGTATATAGTTTTGTATATATTTTATTCATTAATTAATGATCATGCGATGTTTTCTTCCCGGCTTTTTTTAAAATTAGCCTAAGCCTATGAACTACAATTAGTGATCATCTTTAGTTAGAGACATAACAATCGGAAATTATTTAAGTGGACCAATTTCCCATTAAGTTTACACTTTTAATAACTTACTAAAAAACAAAATATGTTAGATCGTTGGTGTAGAAATTGCTTTTTATTTTTGTAATGGACTGTTTATTGCACAATTTTGTGTTACACTTGTTTAGCAATTAGTACAAGGTCGTTTTTATAAGGTGCCTAATTGACACTACTCTTACTTATATCGGGAGGCTGGACATTTGCTCATTAATACATATGGAGGTGCTTACTGATAATAATATAAACAGCAACAATGAAGTTTTAACTACAAGAATGAAAATTTAACAAAGTACAATGTTTCAAGAAAGTCTACTACTTTACCTCTAATGTCCATAGACACAGACTTTGAACAACTGATTGACGATCGATTTTGCTTATCTCAAAACTAGAGGGGCATTTTTTTAACATACGATTTAAGCACTAACTTATGAATTCTAAAAGAGGTACCTTTTTGAATTATATTACAATTATCCATTCATTTATCGTGATTATTAAAAAATAAAAGTAATTGCTGAATAAATATAGCATTTATCTTGTCTGCTCTTTTTGGTTGTTTTAACAAAATAGTTTTAATAAGTACATAAAGAAAAACTAAATATTGGAGTACACTATAAATCGTTAGGATTTTTAGAAAATAGGAAATCCTAACTAATATTATAAATGCGAATTTCGTTTGTTTGTTTGGTATCATTTCACACCTTAACTACTCAACCGAACATATTTTGTACAGACATTTTCAGGGGTACAGAAAAGGACACAGAGTACTCTTTATCCAGAAAGATACACTGTTCCCGGGGAATTGAAAAATTACTTTTATACGGTCGTCGATGATTTTTGACACATATTTAGAACATCAACGCGAGTGAAGTCGCGGGTATTATTGTGGTTTTCTTAAAAGAAATACATTGTCCCTTAGTCTCGCTGCTGTACTCACCAAGTAATTTCTATTGTATCTGTAGTTGAAACCCCACAAAACTCTGCACTTATTTAAAAAATCTCTGTATGCAAACTAACACATTAATACAGATATATCGGGATGAATATAAATGCTAAATGTAAGAAATATACTAAAATGAAAGGCTAAGTAAAATTCATACTGAAGACATACATGTATAAGAAATTAAAACATTGATACCATATAAATGTTTATAACAAGTAATCATATAATAGATATTCTTTTTTTTTTCGTTCCGTTCATGAGCAAAGTTTGTCCATCAGGGGCAAGAAAGGTTTAACTTAACAAGTTGTAGCGTTGGAAGGAGAAGAGGGAGTTTAGCAAATTATGGACTCGTTTAAATTAGAACAAGACATTCATATTCATTGGTTAATTTACTTACTTCAAAACCAGTTTTTAAAATTTTCATCCTTGATTCAGTTTAGTGACTCTACATTAGGGACATTTATAATATTTTTCACGACAATATTTAGGTAAAAAGGCGTCTAACGCCAAAAATCAAGTAAATTTCACAAATTAAAAAAAATCTAACAATTAGTTAATTTTAACAATTTTAAATACGCCATATTGATACTTGATTACTTAAGTATCTAAATTGTAATGTTGAGCCTTAGTAACTGCCGTACTAGTTGAAATTAAAAATAATTAAAATTAAGGGTGACGGTAGGTAAATTCTTATGAACAAAATGATGGGCAAATGTAGTTACATTTACTAACATCTCAAATTTACGCCAACACTCTTGACTTCATCAGGAGATCGACGTTGTAAGTTAATATTTGAAAGGCATAGTTAAATTAACTGTAAACTCATGAGGAGATAATTATATAGATATGTAAAATAACACTTAAATCATCATAATTAAGTTGAAAATTGAAAACAAAATGGTGAAGGTATGGATATTGTTATGATGGTTTTTAAGTGTTATTTTACATATATAATTTATTATCTCCTCACGAGTTTACAGTTAATTTAACTATGCCTTTCAATAGTAATTTACAACATTGATCTCCTGATGAAGCCAAGAATGTTGGCGAAAATTTGAGAGCATAATAAATGTAAGTACATTAGCCTTCCGTTTTGTTCACAAAAATTTACCTACCTACACTCTCGATTTTAATTATATTTATATCTAAATAGTCTTACCAATTTGTACGAGACCGTAATTCCTCTGTATTTGAACACATCATATAACTGGATAATTGATGCACCCGAGAAGTATTATGTTGAAGTGGAGTTAATTCATTTCTTAAAACATGAAGCGCATCAAGCACTCTTCCGTCTTCCAAATATTCAAGATACTTTTGTTCCAACAGAAGAAACTTCATTTCCTATAAATAAAAAAGTTATATATAGTCAGATATGAGCTATTTGTAGTTTTAAAGACTACCAAAAAAATTAATTATTTATTTACATCTACTCCTAGCTTCTAAAAATTTACGGAGTGTACTAAAAGAACAAATTTACCAAATTGTTCGATAAACAAAACCATTTTACGCGAAATAATAATAACAGCACGTATTGACAATATAGTTATTTACATGAGACAGTGTTTCAACAATAAAACGGTAAGCAATGAATGCAAGTCGATTATTATAAGGGTAAAAATTGTGTAAGGGTGTAAGAGAAATAAGTACCGTGCTTACAAGAGGCAATAGAGCACTATAAGACATGAAAATTAAGTAATGTTTATATGTCCGAAAGTTCACCGCTGTAGTAACGAAATCCCCGATTTCAAAGAAGACAATTCGTAAAATAGTACACCTGAAATAGCAGGGAACATTGCCTCCTCTCACATAACAATGTGGCAAAAAAAAAGCCGTTGCTACATTCTTATCATTTGCAGCGAGTACAAGCCTTATTGCTTGAAACAGATTTTCAGCCGCGAGTGAATTTCGGTGAATCGGTGGTTTCGAAAGAAAAGTACAATAATCATTGTTGGCAAAGAATTCGCATGTTTCGCGATTTCAAAAACTGCTTTCGTTAAATGTGTGGTGCGAAATTTTTGGAGTATTAATTGACTTTTTTTGTAATTTTACTCTTTTTCTATTTCATTTATGTTCTTAGTAGAAGTTGAGGTGTAATTTACGTAGTTCTACGTGCTATCAGCGATGAAGAAATGTTCTTATTTAACGTATCTCTCCAATTGACGACGTCTATCTGTGACAAAAGGAGTGGCAAGCGGCAGTAGGTAATTGTCCCATTAATTCCGCATGGTTTTAAGTATACTTTTGATCAAAATTCAGATTTCTCGATCAGGACATGCAAAGAGTTTTCTACATCAATAAATCTAAAAATTATCCGACTTGGTCCATAGATGTAATTTTTTACAACTCCATAAAGATGCTTCTTTACCTGAAGATAAAATTTAAAATTTTCATATAAGTGGGATACCGACGATTGATGGGAAATATATGAGTAGTTACCGGAAGATGTAAATCCTAGTAAATTGGTAAAATGTTTAACTAAAACAAAAGAAACTCAAGCTTATTGTTTTTTAGTGCAAACTTCAACGCTCTCGATAGAAATGTGACCTTACTTTAACTTTTAATTTTTGTAGAACTAAATCAAGTTCATCAGTAACTTTTGCGCTCGCTGCTCTCGCGTATTCTAACCTACACTGTTGTTTTCAAGTAAAGAAGTTAAGTGAAAATTGTGAAAAGAGTTGACTACAAAACATGAATAATTTAAATATAATTATTGATGTAGGTTTACAAGTCAAACAAGAAGTCGAACGCGAACTGCAAAAGTAAATAATTAATTGTTGACTAGATTATTCTAAAGAGCTTCTGGGCTTTTCTGTAGTGGTCGAATTCTGATTGCAGACCTTTCGCCATGCTTAATAGATCTTCAGTGCTTCACGATATAAGATCGGCGCCCGAATGTCAATGAAAGCTGCATACAAGTTCCCATAATTTTGTTTGAATGCAATTTCGATCTTTGTAGTGATGGTAAAAATGTAGTACTCACAACCATTGAATCGATGAAGCTTTCAAGTAATGTAACTCCATATTTAAAAATAAAATAAAACACACTTGGAGTTTACAAATAATTTATTATAACCACTATAATTATTTCGACACACTGTGCCTTCTTCAGGTGTGTTTTATTTTACTCACAACCATCTTCCTTGCCTGAATCTCACTTGACATTACCAAAATATCCCATTTTCTACAATCTATTATTAAGTAAAGCAGCGAAGATCTTCAATATCGCATTTGCCAAGATTATCCCTCTATATTTTATAGGACTGGTTAAGTCTCCCTTTTTGTATAAGAGAATTTGGTATTTCAGTATTCTCTAGTATTCTATAAACAAATTAAACAAATTTGTCATAAATAAAATCCAGTTAGTGGAAAAATTCTTATAAAAGATGTTTTGAATTCCGTCCGGACTGTATTGTTTTTAATCCTACGAAGCACAATATTTAGTTCATCTATATTTATATTTTGGTTGAGATAGGGTGTCAGTCGTCCATAAACATTTTACTATCCACTAATCTCAAAGGAAAAGTTCGTTGTAAAAGGTCTTTATTTGTATTAAACTCAATTCTGCCCTTATTTGCTGTTTGGGTATAACTTTTTTAACTGTTTTCCAAAAGTGGTGCTGTGTCGAACGTTACTTCTCTCTAAGATCTGTATGATATTCCCGTTTTGCTTGCTTTACTGTTTCTTTATATAGCTTTCATGCTTCTACATATTGGTTCCGTAAGAATTGATCACCTCTAGAATTGACCCATTTTCTGAAGAGTCTGCTCGTATCTTTCTTTGATTTCACTCAGTCTTGTGAATACCAATTCTTGTTTTTTAGTCTATACTTCTTTATTATTTGGTGACTTCTAAGCATTCCTGAAACTTTGGTAACTATTGATAAGTGATCTGACATACCCATGTCGATCATTTCTAGATCCATTAGAACTTTCAGGCCCCGTATGTCCGTCCAGCCCAAATCCATGGTACTTACTCCCTTCTTATGTACGTATAACTACCTGCGGGGTCTGATTTACATTTAAGCAGAAAAGTCCTATTTGTTTGAATTATTCGCATAATAAATTTCCGATCTTATTGACCATTTTGTCTATCTTCTTTCTATTAGCCTTAAAATTCGTTGAATCCGTTACCAGTTGCTAATTTACACTCTTTATTATAGAGAACTTTCGTGTATAACCAATAATATTTTAACCACAGGTTCCGAGTGACATTTGGAACATAAAATGTTATAGCAATTTTGACCTTAGAAACCAAAACTACAAATAAAAAATTATAATAATTTTAACGCCGAGCAAGAGTTCCAGTGGGCAGATAACATGAGTAATAGGTATTGCTTGTAAAAATTCTACCGTTACTAATGTACTTATTTTTAATAACTACATTCTTAATGTACAATTTTTTGCCAAAGCTTTGGATAGTGTTGACATTTCACTTTGTTGTCTAAACTAAAGAACTTTGGTAAACGATATGATCTTTTGAACTGGCTGGCATCTTACTTAACTAATCGTTGGCAATCTATCAAGTTTGAGTCCGAATTTTTTGCAATAACACCTAAGGCGCACTGGGACTCTCATTTAGGCCTTATCTTATTTAAACTTTTTATTAATAACTTATCCGAGTCCTTTGAATATATTTAAATATTTATGTTGGCTATATAGTTTCCAATGTTGTATGCGGTTGAGTAGACTATTAATTGATTAAATTAAATAGTCTAAATTGATTAAATATTAGTATGGATAAGAGCTACATACGTTACTTCTTTTGCTCGGTTCAGATAGGTGGTTTCATTTGATTGCATGCTCAATGTAGTTCTGAGCAAGATGAATGAGACCTCTAGTCCAGGCGTTACCTGTACGTCTTATTTCTCATTTGTGAGATATATTACAATTGTCACATTTGGACTTACAGGACTTTGGGATTTATATGTACCAATGTAGGTCTATATCTCATTAGTTCCTTCAGGTTATGTACAGATCTGTTATCTAAAGATGCTAAATATACTTAAAAATGTAGGGATGAGTTACAGAGATAGAAGAGTGACACTTAGTTTGTATAAAGAGCAACAGGCAGTTATAGAGATGTAGCAACAATGTAGAGAATAAATATTAGGAAGGAAGTCAGACGAGGATGCACACTGTCATCGCTGCTTTTTAATCTATACATCAAAGACACAATAACACCATTAAAGACAGTACAACTATAGGAATAGATATACAGAAGAACTGACGACCTTATAATGATAATAACATCCTGCCCTTCGGGATGCAAACGCCTTCTTTCTTTTTTCTATCGTTTTCTCTATTGTTACCCGTAAAGCTAGAATTGCTTCCCTCGTTCCTCCATTTCTTCTAAACCCAAATTGATCTTCCCCTAATAGTTCTTCCGCCCTTTTTTCCGTCCTCCTCTGTACAATTCTAGTTAAGATTTTTGACGCATGGGAAGTTAAGCTAATTGTTCTAAATGTCTCGCACCTATCCGCGCCCCTCTTTTTAGGTAATGTTACTACCACGTTCCGTTTATTATCCTCTGGGACTTTCCCCGTCTCGTAAATGTGACTAAGTAACTTAAATTTACGATCTCTAACCTCTTGTCCTGCATGTTTTAGAATTTCCCCCTGTATCCCATCCACACCTGGCGCCTTATCATTCTTTAAATTTTTTAATGCTACATCGAACTCTTCTCTTATTATGGGATCACCTAGCTCATCTATCTATACACTATCTTCCTTTTCTAATATATCTCCTACTTCATTGCCTGCGTATAGGTTCTCTAAATATTCTTTCCACCTATCTGCCTTTTCCTCATTATCTATCAAAATGACCCCTACCTCGTTTCTTATATTACTACTGTATCCTCCATCTCTAAAATTCCTTTTAATTATACTATAAGCCTCATCTGTTTTACTTTTCTTCTACTTCTTTACACATCTCATCAATCCACTGTTCCTTAGCTGCCCTACACGTCCTAATTATTTCCCACTTTATAACCTTATACCTTTTTTGCCCTTCTTCGTCTGTCCTGTTTTTGTATTTCCGCCATTCTTCTAATAATCCTAAAATCTCATTTGTTATCCAGGGTTTCCTACTTTCGTTTAGTTTAAGACCTAGTATATCTGTAGCTGCTGACTTTAGGCACGTTTTAATGCAGTTCCATTCTGTCTCTATGTCCCCGTCATTCGTTTCTCCCGCCGCTTTTAGTATTTCGTCTGTCCTTTTACCTAGCCTATCACGCGGTTCGTTATATTTTAGCTTTTCTAGTCGAGACGTCTCCTACCTTCCCCCTTTTTCAGAATTTTCAATTTAAGATTGGTCTTCATAACTACTAAGTTATGATCGCTATCTATATCTGCTCCTGGATAACTCCTACAGTCCTTCACTTGATTTTTAAATCTTTGCCTAGCAAGTATGTAATCTAACTGATATCTCCCTAAATCACCTGGCATTTTCCACGTATAGCGGCTCCTAACGTGATGGTTAAATAAAGAATCCGTGACGGTTAAGTTATGTTTATCGCAAAATTCTATCAGCCTATCTCCCCTATCATTTCTATTGCCTAATCCAAAAGAACCTGCTATTACATCGTCTTTACCTTCACCTATTACTGCATTGAAGTCTCCTAAAACTATTAGGTTTTCCTGCCCATTCACTAAACTTAACAAGTTTTCTATATCTGCATAAACAGCTTCTACGTCTTCATCACTGTAAGATGATGTAGACATGTAGACCTGCACTAATACCGTTTTTACAGGCTTCCGAGTTTAATTTAACCATAACCATCCTATCGCTTCTTTATAAATAACTTTCTACAATCTGCCCTACTTTCCAACGCATTACAATTCCTACCCCCGAATTACCTTCTACCGATTCTGTATGTATTACCCTAAAGTCTCCAGCTTCGGGCCAACGGACTTCACTAGTGCCTACTATATCTAATTCTAATCTATCCATCTCCACTTTTAAATTTTCTAATTTCCCTACTTGCCTCATTGTCCTATCAATATATTAATAACAATAAGTAACAAAGCTAAAGCTAGTAAAAATGTACAGGAGAAAAGTAGTATACTAAAATACAATTACTCCGACTCAATTATGTTATTTTATTTATCACCTGAAAATAACAACTCTGTCAATATACAGGGTGCCCAATTAGTGCGATATCTCTTTACAGGATGATATTAGATTATTAAAATATCTTTGCATATTACAGAGGATGCTCATTAAATGCGGTATGAGGTAAAAGTTTGTACATTTTGTATATTTTAATACATTTTTGAATTTCTTTAAAATACTTTTTGGTAAGCATTCTATGCCAAACTTAACCGTTTTATAGAAATTTAATATTACTTNGGGGTAAAATAGCTTTTCTATTTTTATTCAACTATCAGCGATTTTTTTTTAAAAACGGTTGAATTTTGGGACAAGTAATGCTTACGAAAAAGTATGTAGAATTCTCAAAGAAATTCAAAAATGTAATAAAATATACAAAGTTTTATCTCATACCGCATTTAATGAACAACCTCTATATGCAAAAATATTTTTAGGTTATGCATCTTAAAGCATCGAGCAACTTTGAGTTTATTATTTTTTTTCTAATAACATTAGCAGTATATTTAATTCATAATAGACAAATTTGATCAACTAAACTAATAGGAAGCCTGAACCTGCATGCACCTTTAGGCAACCGATATAGCAAATCCCTAAAAATTCACACTATTCATCAGCCGCCCTGAGAGGAGAAGACACCATCGTGTTAGTGTATAGAATATAGAAGCAACAATAGAGGAACAAAGAAAATCTATAATGGCAATTATGGTAAAAATGAAATCAGGACAAGAAATGAAGGCAAGACAAAGAGAAATGAAAGAGAATATGGAAGCAGTACAAGATAATATAAAAATAGGACAATTACATATTAAAACAGACGTAAAGAATGTTTAGAAAGCAATAAATATGAGAATGGAGGAAAAGATAAATGACATTAGACGGGAACTCAAGCTGCAAAAAATGATAGAAGAAATAAGAGAATAAATTGAAAAGCTAAAACCCACTACTGCAAAAGCTGATGATTCCGGTGCAAGACCATCAAAAATTACATCTCCCACTTTTGAAGGAATGATCTCGTGCTCTGATTAGCTAAGGCAGTTTGGAGCAGCAGCAGAGGCAAATGCCTGAATCAATTCCGAGAAACCAACAGCACTAATAATTGCTTTACGAGGGGAAGCGCTGGATATACTCCAAGGAGTGCCCGAGTCCTTAACAATACAACTTTCACCATCTTGTCAGCCGCCTGGACAAGAGGTACGGCGGTAAACATCTACAACAGGTACATCAGACGCAAATAAAATTCCGCAAGCAATGAAGATTACAGTCGACGTGGCAGGACCATTCCCAATAACAGACTCCAGTAACTGATACTTTTTAGTAGTTATGAATCACCTTCGCATATGCGATATGGCATCAGAAAGCACACCCCTTTGCCAAAAAGCTAGTCAGTGATGGGATTAGCCGATATTATGGAGTACCAATAGAATTTTAATCCGACCAAGGCAGGATCTTCGAGTCGGGTTTAATCAAGGTCACTGTACTAATGGGCATTATAAAAATGAGAACTATGCGGATGGTTGAGCGATTTAAGATAACTCTGGAGGTCAATTTAAGAAGCTTTGTCAACAACTACCCCTATTCACCTTAGCGTATATATCCGTTATCTATGAGACACCGGCAAGCATTTTATTTGGGAAAGAACTCAGATTGCCAGCAAACATGTTTGGTCATCCTGGAGACCCTCCAATATATGTGAACGAACTACGAAAACGCACCATCCATAATGCTATACGTACGATTCGAAGTGACCACATGAAGACCAGATAAGATCGAACGATTTAATAAAGGCTACAAAGTTTGGCTATACAATGCATCAAGACAAAAGTGGCGTTGCCCGAAACTACTACAGACCTGGTATTATCCATACAACGTTATTCGACGCATCAACTCCAGATCTCCCTGAAGATTACACTATTACGAAATACTTCGCGCCCGGCCACACATCCCCACGCACGCACACACGCACGCACGCACGCACGTGGTCCTAGAAAGGCCGGAAGTACGGAGGTTGAGGGGTTTTAGTCGTTTGGACGGCTGGGTGTCTTTTGAAGATTTCCCCTCTTCCACGGCAACATAAAAAAAATCGGAAGAGTGAGTTAGTACGAGTACGAGGCGATGCAAAGCGAAGCAGAATGAGTGAAGAAGGGACAAAGTGTGCGATACTGCAGTTAATTGATAATTAATAACAGTAGTGATAATTAGAAAGTAAATAATTAAATAAAAGTAATAATGCAAGGTGTCTGATGACGTGACGATTTTAATTATGGGTATTGCAACTGTTAGTCTAATATCAAATTTGACAAATCACCCATTTTCTTTAATCAACTTATTGGCTGCTTCTGCTACGCGATATGTTCTTTTATAATTTTCGTTGTTCGTAAAAAGGACCTTTACCTCTAATTTTACTTTCAATCATCATATGAGGTAATAGAGTATGTAACTCATTTAATAGCCCCAGACATAAATAGGTACACACCATATCTTTCACTGCAAATAATGATTCTATGGAGGGTAGAGTGTGTTTCACACCCAATTCCATATCATTATGATACGACCCCGCCCTTTAGGCATACTATCCACGAGTTTTGACAATCACTATTTGAAAAATTATCCCAGATATCTTGATGTTTAACGACGAAATCGGTAGCTGTTCTTTGTGTGGTTTCTTTTCATCTTATGCAATACTGTTTCAATAACATTTAGGTCTCGACTACTTGAAGGCCAGTCTAAAACTATTACACCATGGTCTTTAAACCATTTTTCTTTTTTTAGAATTTAGTCATATGGCATGATGATGTCCCATTTTGCTGAAAAATAAAACCTCTATCAGGACGCAACTTTCTTATGCTTGGCAGCAGGCTTTCACTCAGTGTTTGCTGATATTTCTTGGCATTTACTATTCTCTCGACAAATTTTAAAGTTCCTAATCCTTTAGAGAACATGCATCCTCACACCATTACGCTTTCTTCAATCTTGCTTGCTGATTCCATTGAGCAGTTATCTTTCTCAAGCTGAAATGCCGCGATTTTTTACAGAGTTTCACTAAAAGTCTTCGCCCAGAGCTTTTGCCAGCAATCTTAATAGGTAGTGCCTATTTCACCAAAGTGTCTTATGATTCCTTCAACAGTTGTAACAAGTCTAACAAGTTTAGGTCGTGAATACTTTAATAACAGAAATGAAAACCCAAATTTATTATTTTATTAATAAACACAGATTTTCCAAAAAAAAGTACATTCAAAATCCCAATAAAAATAAAATCAAAGAAATAGAAACTCAAAACCAAAATAAAATTTAAAAAAACACAAAGAATACGAAAATTAAAAAATGAGTATACCCTTACGTTATATCATAAAGTCTAGGAGCCCCTATCCGAAGACGAAATGAAATCGGGTGGAGAAATTATTCCCACACTTCACAAATGTATAATTAATTAAGGAATTTTGCACTTGCTGGCAATCCACGACCCATATTGATGACCTTATTTTATAAATATAAATAATGAATAGTTTCACTCAACAAAACACGCACAAGGCACAACTGACCTTTTCTGTACAACATAGCCTTTTATGTACCAGCATCTTCACAGACTATTGTCATATTTGAAGTCTTTTAAAAATTCATTTTCTTTAGATCAGTCAAATTTATATTTTCTTTAATAACATCGTCTAATTGACGACCGAAGTCTTTAACTATTATGCACATCAGCAAAAACCAACAAATGGAAAAGGATTGTAGGTGTGTAAAATGCAGTGAATCAAATAAAGGTGAAACTGATATGCAATGGCCGAAAGAAAATAATTAATGGTCAATAACTGATGTAATGAATAAATTACTCGAAATTGATGTGAAATATTCGAGTCTAATGAAAAAGTATAAAACACAAATGAAAATAAACAAGGACCTAAAAGATGAAGTGGATAACCTCAAAAAAAACTGAATAATGAAATAAATCTATGGGAACAAGACAAGATAAATAATAATGTTATAATAAAAGGTGTTCCGGAAATGGAAGGAACAGATAGATTGGAAACGATTATAAATAAATTAGGTAAAATATAAGAAACAGAAATAACATACAAAAAAGTATATCGATTAGGAAAGGATGATAGATTCCCAGCCCCAATAAAAATATGCTTTCATAACAAACAATAAAAGGAGCGATTTCTTCAGGCTAAAAGACGAAGAAAATAACACTAAATGACCTAGGGGTACAGCAATTGGTTAATGATAATAAACTCATCTTCATTGACCATGAACTAACAAAAAAGAAATCAAGTATTATTTAAAGAATATCTAGCTTTCAAAAAAGAACATAGGTTTAAATTCCTTTGGGTGAAAAATGGCAAAATGACATTAAATATAATGTATAAAACAGAATTTACAAGTAAAATCCTAAATTTCCCATTGACAAACGATATACTCATTTGAAAATCGAATATAAGCGATTAATGAAACAAAACTAAGCTGTACGTACAAAAGGACATTAAATATACATCACGGTTTACAACTGACATTCAAAAATTAATAAGAGAAAGAGATAAATTGTATAAAAATATTACACTTCAGTTAACTGGAAGGCATGATGTGAAAAAGAATTCAAATTGATTAAAAATAAAATATTACAAGAAATAAGGAAAAAGAAATCGAGATACTTTTCTAGCAGATGGAGCAAAGCAGCTAACAACCCCAAAAAATAGTGGCAAGTTGTAAACACTATACTAAACAATAAAACACCTAATAAAAAAATCACATCAATAATAAAAAACGTCACTGTCATCACTGACCCGAAAGAAATATCAAGGAAGCATAATCAATACTTCACACGTGTTAGCAAGTCAATTATAGCAGAAATTGGGGAAACAAAGTAGCGAACGAATAAATCAAGTTAAAAAATTCGGCGGTGGGAATAGATAATGTATCAGTCGATGACATCAAGCTTATTAATTCGATCCTAAATTAGGTATTTTTCTTAATATATTTAAAAATTTAAAGTTGTACCAATCTTTAAAAATAGCGACCCAAATTGTGTTAAAAATTACAGGCCGATTGCAATTGCATCAGTGTTCTTAAAAATTTAGGAGCATGTCCTAAGAAACACAATTATCCACTTCATTGGTGAAACAAAAATTACAGACAACTACGAATATGATTTCATAAAAAACAGAACACAAAATGTGCAACGATAGATTTTTTGAGCTACATTAATTCGAACTTGGACAAAGGCTCAATAGTGATTGTAGTTTTTGTTGACTGACAAGAAGCATTTGATATTGTTGGCCACATAATTCTGCTAAATAAACTCTCCCGTATGAGTTTGTGTAGTAAAATAAACACACTCATAAGGTATTATCTAGAAAACAGATCACAAGTGGTAATAATCAATGACATAAATAGTAGTAATCTAGCTATAATTGTGGAGTTCTCCAGGGGTCACTACTTGGCCCTCTCTAATACTCATTATTAGTATCTTCACTTAAAGCTGAATTTAGAAGTCGCCACTTTACCTTTGCTGATGATAAAGCATTCCTCTATGAGGGTCTTGACACTAACCGATTAAATCACCTTGTTAGCAACGATTAGCTGACAGTGACATGAGCATTAACATAAATAATAAAAATATTAAAAAGTGGAGTACAGAAAATATTTGGGTCTTATGATTTGATTGGTGAGAAATTAACATGGGAAAAACATCATGAAAAGCCTTACTCTTCATTAGGTAATCTACAGATGCTAAATGTATTTAAGTGTAGGTAACAGTTACCAAATTTATAATTCCTATATCCTATCTAATATACTATACCCCATAAACATTTGGGGTAATTCTAGTGTAACCAATTTAAAAAAGATACATTTCAAAATAAAGCAGTGAAGATACTATTAAAAGAGGAGTATCAATACGGAGGAACTATACAATAAATACTGATTGAATACAGTAAAACAGCTATTACAAGTGGAGAGTTGCGAATGTATTTTAAGTTCTAGAAGGGAAATTAAAGTGTAATAACTTTCCATTTAAAAATGAAGATGTTCATAATCATCTACTTAGAAGTACAAGTAATATCCATGTGTCATCATGTCGTACTAATAAGCAACCGAATAATCCGCTACCATCCGCAATCGGAATTTATAACTCGTTACCACCTAAGCATTAAATAATGAATTTAGATTTAGGTAATCAATCTTGTCATTCATAGCAAAATTGCTATATTTATAGGATTATTATTATTATTATTATACTACAGCGTCTTATACCCTGTATGCTCCCGATACCAGTGAAATATCACTGCTTGGGAAGGTTATTGAATAAATAATAAAATTCCGATATAAAATGTCCATGTCTTATTATTTATCTTTCTGTATTGTACAATTAATATGTTCATAAAATGAAATATAACTCCAACACTTTAATTGTTGATACCCTATTCAATAAAATTCAAAGTAAAAAGGAGAACGTTTAAATGATATAGCTGCAGACTTTTTAACATTCAGTATCGCTAAATTGTTTTGACTCCATTCATTATAAATCGTCCAACGCTACTGCAGTCTAAGGAATGTTTAGGCGTAATACAATGGTTAACTATTGCACTAGAGACTAGAATTATTTTTGTTTTTTTAATGCGGCCTCGTGCAACTTTATCAAAGCCCAAAATTAATTGAATGAAACTTTGTATTTTATTATTCTACTAGATTGAAATTTGCTATTAAAAAAAAGTAAGTATTGAAAAATTTTAAATACCTATATATTTTTAGTAAGAAATAGAAATTACCACTAAATTTAACTGTTCTCCCAATAGTGGCTTCAATTCTTGCAGATCATGGTCGGCTTTATTCCAATCTCCATCCATGACGTGCTGCCGAAATTTCGCTGCAGACGGATGATCTAAACGACATCCTGATTCATCCATCAAGGATTCGGCGGTACGACTAAAAATATAGCATGTATTAGCCTTATAATTACATTCTGTCACTGGAATATGGATCCTAAGTAGTAATAATTTAATAGTGTTTTTAAGTTCTTCAATAATTAGTGTAAATAAATAATTTTTGTCGTTATCAGTATTTGACATAAACAATCAGAAGTTTCGTGGCGGGTTAAAGTCAGTAACAAATAAGTTTACCTTAAGATACGTTTCCGCTATAGTAACTGATCTTTTCAGTTGGCTTTGCTGAAATGGGCCAGCTAAATAAAGCCAAATTGGGTGAATAAACAACGTTAACATTCCAGATATCGAAAGTAGACCTATACAACACTTCTTTCTTTTGTTACAATGGCTTAATAGTTGGAGAGTTGTTAACGCCTAATGTCAGTTTATTCGTAATAACTTTTTAGGCGAGCACCAAAAGCATAAAGTATTGTATTAAGAGTTTCGACCGTAACATAACTAACAAGGTTGCGTTTCAATGTCTTAGTAAAAGACTAATATCTCTAACAGTTTTCCAGAAAAAATCGATTATTTTATATTCGAAACCTTGTATCAGTAGGAAAGGCTTAATTTCGCATCCAACGGTATCATTTAATATGAGTCATTCCATTTGAAAAAAAAACCGTTATTCGCCTTGTAAGATTGTCAAAAGTAGATTTCGATATTTCCGGCACTGAATTACGTACAAATTTTGTCCACAAAAAACGATACAGTAAGTCGTGTAAAAACAAACTGTCCAAATTGCAGCTTTTACTGAACTGAACTCGTGTTTTTTTAACAGTTGAATATCTCAAAAACTACTAGATAGGTACAGAGAAGTGTTAATAAAGTCGACCTAAAATTAAACAAACAAACCAAAAATGTAACAAAATATACAGGGTGTTCCATTTAAAATAACGAAGTTAGCTTGCGTTCAGAACAAATTGAGCACTTGGTACGATTTAAAATATTTTCTGTATATGCACCATATGATTCCAAACCACTTTTATAAACTCATTTTGTTGTTTAAATGTATAACAGTTATGAATGAAACCGCCTTAGATGAAACATCCTGTATATACACGTATTTACCCATAAATAATTCAACTAATAAAATTTAAAAAATTAAATTTAAGTAGTTCTTCCCCCTTATCAGTTACGGTGAGCTCGAAGCACAATTGCTTCGAGTAGTCGAAATTCACTTTTGTGAACAATTAGTTTAATCACTTAGTGTTCAACATTGTTTGAAAAATATTTAAAGGAATTGTATGTAAATAAGTATGCAACACATCGTATACTTAAGCATAAGAAACTGCTGATACTAAGTACGTAANATTAATAGACTGGAACACCGCTATGAGAAATGTATCAGCCTTGGAGGAGATTATGTTGAGAAATAAAAAAAAAAAATTTTTAAAAACCTTGTTTTTCTTGGTCAGGCCGGAAACTTATCAATCCACCCTCGTATATTAAAATTAAAATTTTAATCAGAATCCAATCTGCAGCCACATAATAAATATATTTACAGCTATTATCTCCAGCAAAATAGAAGCTAAAAATCCAAAATTAAAATAGTTGTGAATTTTGGAAGAAATTATTTTTCCGTTTCTTGCATTTTTTTTTTTTGATCAAGCAAGCAAGAATCAAGTTCGCTTGCTGCCCATATTGAAGATACATCAATTTTCTACAACTTTCGTTTTGTAGTCGATCCAAATTAATTCTTAGTTTTCAACGTAGATCAAAAAAACGAAATTTTTTGTATTTTCTGCTGTTTTTCTTCGCTATTTAGTTTTAATGAGTGAGTGCTATAATTTAATACATTTTGTTTCCTGGAACGTTTCCTACAATCCTGCACAATTCATTTTCTGTTATTAATTATAGCAAAATTACTACTTTTCCAGTTTTAATGCTTTATTTGACATTTTCGCCCAATCATAGATACTGATACACGCTCAACCAAAGCAGATAATTCGTTTACTATACCACTCAGTACATCACGGCATGCGAAATATAATTCTGCACAACCACAAGAGCGTCGGTTATGTAGTAGATACATTTAATTATATCTGATTTTCTTGGGAATGCTGCGGTTCACTAGCGTTTGTTCACGTCAGCAAAATTTTATTTAATAAACATTGCCTAACAAAATGTCCCCAAAAGGGCAGAGTATACTGTACTTAGAAACAAGTAATGAAACATTTGAAGAATTAGAGTCTTGATGTGTAAGGTTAGCCCAGCCCTCTGCTTCGCAAAACTTCGTAAACCAACTGGCAGTATAAGCATTAATCGAAGAAGTCAGAGTCAATATTTATGGTAAACAATGTAGGCCTTCTCCGAGAACGTGATCATAGACAAAGATCGAGCACTACCAAGTCATTACGAGAGTTTAAGAGTCAAAATTAGCTGTTATAATTAACAAACCGGGCACCATGGAAAGAATTATTGGTAGGACCTGCACTTATAAGAACTGGAGTAACATCTGAAACCTACTAGAATAGTCAAATTGAAAGATTCCTGAAGCTTTGGGTAACTGATGACTCGGTTCAGTGAAGCACTTCAACAATGTCGAATGATTAGAAGAGCTACTGAGCCGTTAAGAGCATGTCTTCGCCTTCTCAGGTGAAGATTTCGGTAGGACCAATTTAACACGACTGTATCAACATCCGAACAACAAAAACCATCAACCAGCTACAAGTAAGAGGAAATATAACCTTATAAAGGGCATTCTTAAGCAAGGAAATATCTCAAGATTCTTAGAATTCCCCTATAGTGCTGGCACGCAAGATGATTCCACGAGATTTTGAATAGACTGCAGGAAGATGAACAATGTAAAGCAGAAGGACACTACCCATTACCGCGGATCGACGACACACTAAATTGTCCAGCTGCATTTACATTATTTTCTACTCTACATTTGAAAAGTAGAACCTAGTAGGCGGAAGTACATACGCAGAATATGGAGAATACTGCGTTCACAACTATAAATGGCTTATGGCTGTTCAGTGTGATGCCTTTTGAATTGTTCACTACACTAAGTTTTCAAAAGATTAATAGACACTATATTACATGAACTAAACTGGAAAATTTTACTTAGACATTAATACTATGGGAAAAACTTAAAAAAATTGGCAGCCGAAAACTAAAGCCCGGTCCCAAGAAATGCATCCTGTTTGGGAAAAAAATGAATTAACTACAACAAGTTAAAAACGCCGAAGGAAATTAAGACCGACCACAACAAAACAAATCCCGTACGAAATTGACCTATACCAAAAAATCAGCACCAATCAACCACTATACATCATCTCTGATTGGTATTCTGGAATATTTGAAAGGTAACATCTGGAGGCACTGAAGAATGCAATCTAGTGATAGCGTCACAATGTAGGTGCACAAAAAGTACCCCAGTTAATGAGCCGTCAATGATACACTCGCCAAGTTGGCGGCAGTGTTATCTTATCGCGCTCCGCAAACTTCAAGTAACCTTCACGGCAGCTGGTACGCACACAGGTCAAATGCACGTGATGAAGATCAATAGTGGTCTGCACTCCGTAGTTATCGTTCGATTGGAAAAATTCTATTATCACAAAATACAAAAATAAGTATATTTTGAAGATACCATGCAAAAAATAAAGTATTCGCATGCAAAATATGCAGACATGGTGGTCACACAGAAAGTGTAGTACCGCAGCGAGTGCGTGAAGACCAGTAAAGATAACAGATCGGTACTGACGAAATCATTTTGCGATTAATGAGTATTCGAGTCATTGCACGGTAAACAGAGATTCCGCGTGATACGGTACAGATTTATTATTTATTATAGATTACCGAAATTCACTATACCTATGACGTATTCGACAAACCACACCTACCAGGATATACCTATGTTGCTTTTGCAAATTTTACCGTTATGAAAACTGTCGTCGTATGAAATTACCGATGCATTCCCTACTTGCCCGTCTTCGCGTACGGAACTCCACCATCGTAACTAGCGATGCTGCGTTACAGAATTACGCAAGGAAATCCTGATTGGGGCTTTCGGTAAGACTATTACACTCATGTTTATGTCAATGATGCAAAATGGTTCTTTTTTTCATGTACCTTCTCCCTCAATTTTCCGGAGAACTGATATACTGTATAAACTTACATTTGAATTTCATCGTTAATGCCAACACTAATACTGTGGTATGTTATCCCAGGTACAAGACGATAAGAAGACCTAGGGACCTTCAGACCCTTGAAGATTCACAGGCTATGGAACCACGGTTAAAACCCTCAAACATTTCAATAAGCAGTGACTTCAAGAATACGAGTTCGATATCACGTATTAGCCAGGTAAACAACACGGTAACGCAGATGCACTATACCGGAGATCTTGTGTGGAAAACTGCAAACATTGTTCATGTGCGAAGAAGAACGGACTATCAGCCTTTTGTTGCTATTTAACTACCGTCCAGCCTGAAATCCTAGGAAAATAAATTAATCGAGGACCAAAGGAAGCACGAATATTTTGGCCCATTGCTCCGGCGGTCGCCACTCAGTCCTAAGCGACGATGGTCTTACACAGCTATCTTCTACGACTTTTACATTTTCTTCTAGTAGATAAAAAATTTTAATAGAGTTAATATAGCTCCATTTGTATATTTTGAGAAGTTCATTGCTTTTATTTCTAGTTTTACTTGTGCTGTTTCTGTAACGTTCACTTAAATTGCCATTATGGGACCAGAGACCCAAAAGTAACAATAGGGGATTAAAAATAAGTTTTAAAAGTTTGGTCTAGTAGACATCCTCAAGGCACAAAATACAACAAAAGTCTTATTTTACAATTCAATGACAATTAAGCACGCAAATCGTCTTTTATGAAGATAAAATTTACGATTTGAACCTGCAATTTGAATACCGGCGGCCTGTATCTATAGGGCTGTTCGGAAAGTCATTTCGTTTTTTTTTGTGGAAATGAAAGACAGTTTTCGTATTATAAACAAATATTATATTAAATTATATATTGACCGTTCTGGTCCAACACCTTTTGCCATCTTTCTGGTAGTAGCATAATTCCACGCTCATAAAATTTTTGGTCTTTGCTGGCAAAAAACTGATCGAGGAGGTTTTTGACCTCCTCATTTGAGGTGAAGGTTTTACCGTCTAAAAAATTTTGGAGTGACCGGAACAAATAATAATCCGATGGTGCCAGGTCTGGAGAATATGGTGGGTGTAGCATTGTATCCCATTCAAGCTGTAAAAGCTTTTGGCGAGTGACCAAACTTGTGTGAGGTCTCGCGTTGTCTTGGTGAAACACTACACCTTTCCTGTTGATTAGTTCTGACCTTTTCTGTTGAAGTGCATCATTCAGTTTGTCCAGCTGATGACAGTAGACTTCCGAATTAATCGTTGTGTTATCCGGTAAAAGCTCAAAAAAAACGATTCCTTTAAAATCCCACCAAACAGACAGCATCACCTTTTTTTGGTGAATATCGGCTTTGGAAATGGTTTGAGCCGGTTCATCTTTTTTGCTCCATGACCTCTTGCGTTTGACGTTGTTGTATACAACCCATTTTTCGTCCCCAGTGATGATGCGCTTCAAAAACGGATCATTTTCGTGACGTTTGAGAAGCGAATCGCAGACGTCAATGCGGCGACACAGATTTCTCTCTGTGAGAACATGGGGAACCCATACATCGAGCTTCGAGGATAATCCCAGGCCTTTCAAGTGGTCATAAACTGTTGAATTTGATAAATTTAACCTCAATCCGATCTCACGTGTTGTTATTCGCCGGTTCACATCAACTAATGCCTTTATCGCGTCTTTATCAGCTTCAACCGGCCTTCCCGAACGTGGTGCATCTTCGACATCAAAATTGCCGGATCGAAATTTAGCGAACCAGTTCTGGCACTGGCGTACTGTCAACACACCTTCTCCATACACATCAGTCAATTTCTTTCTGGCTTGAACAGCATTTTTACCCTTTCTGTAGTAAAACAGTAAGATATGTCGAAAATGCTGCTTATCGCTCTCCATATTTAAAAGGGCACCAACCAAAAACTACTGCGTATAATTAATTGGAATTTTTCACACACAAGCCTTGCTATATGAGCTCTCAACGCATATAAAAATTATACGGCTTAAATGTGAAGTTGGGTGCAAAAGAATACAATTAAATCCTCTGTCGGGAAAAAACGAAATGACTTTCCGAACAACCCGATAGATTATTGCACTCGGCAAGCGCCCGCTCCGCGAGCGGTACGCGCCTCCTAGCCTTCTCCGCTGTGATGCAGCTCTCCCACTACTTTAAGTCCTATGCTGCTTCAACGCAATTTCGAACGAAACACCGTTGAAACACTTTTAGCGACATTATAACGAAAAATTGAAGTATGTTTTTAGATAACCTCTCAAAGTTTCCATATCTCTGATGCGAATTTCGATTGGAGTTGGTTTAGAACAAAGCTGAGTCTTTGAAAATAAGCCATTAAAATTTCCATTTAATTTGTCAATTAGCTATTATTCAAAACAAAAAAGTCCGTCAGAATCCAATTTGCAACCACGCATAATAAATACATGTAGATCCATCATCTCCAGCAACATAGATATTAAAATTTTAAAATTAAAAAAGTTGTGAATTTTTGAAAGAAAACGTTTATTTTTTCTTTTTTTTCCCAAAAAAGCTCCAATCAAGTTCGTTTGCAACCCATACTGAAGATATTTTAATTTTCAATCCATATTAATCCAGTTTTCGCCGTAAATCGAAAAAACAAAATTTTTGCATTTTCTGCGGTTATTCTGACGCCATTTTGTTTTGACAAATAATTGAGTGTTTTAGTACATTTAGTTTCCTGGATCGTTTCCTACAACCCTGCATAGTTCGTTTGCTGTTATTAATTATCGCATTTTGAAAGCTTTATTTCCTGATCTAATAAGGCTCATTATTCAGTCACTTTACTGTAGAGTTGCTTTCCTATTTACAAAATTCATTTCTAAGTATCACTCTTCTATCTCTGTAACTCATCCCTACTTTTTTAAGTATATTTAACATCTTGTCCCATTTACTATTGTCAAAAGCTTTTTCTAAATCTACAAATTCTATGTGTGCACTCTTTTTTCTACAGTTTTCTCTATTGTTATCCGTGATGGTTACTACCACGTTCCGTTTATAATCCTGTGGGACTTTCCCCGTCTCGTAAATGTGACTAACTAGCTTAAACATACGATCTATGAGCTCTTGTTCTGTATGTTTTAAAATTTTCGCCTGTATCTCACCTGTACCTGGCGCCTTATTATTCTTTGAGTTTTTTAATGCTACATCGGTCTTCTCACATTATGGGATAACCTAGCTCATCTAACTCCAACTATCTTCCTTCTCTATTATAACTTATGACCTGCGTATAGGTTCTCTAACTATTCTTTCCACCTGTCCGCCTTTTCCTCATTTGTTATCAAAATCTCATTTCCTTCCAATACTTCTGTAAAATACCTCTTAATCATATCTGTTCTACCTACTTCAAACTTTTTTTTTACTTCTTTACACATCCTATCAATACACTGTTCCTAAGCTGCCCTACACTTCCTTCGTCTGTCCTGCTTTTATATTTCCGCATTTCGTCTATTAATCCTAAAATCTCATTTGTTATCCAGGGTTTCCTACTTTCGTTTAGTTTAAGACCTAGTATATCTGTAGCTGCTGACTTTAGGCACGTTTTAATGCAGCTCCATTCTGTCTAGATGTCCCTGTCATTCGTTTCTCCCGCCGCCTTTAGTATTTCGTCTGTCTTTGTCCCTAGCCTATCACGCGTTTCGTTACATTTTAGTTTTTCTAAGTCGAGACGTCTCCTACCTTCCCTCTTTTTCATAATTTTCAGTTTAAGATTGGTATTCATAACTACAGAGTTATGATCGCTAGCTATATCTGCTCCTAGATAACTCCTACAGTCCTTCACTTGATTTTTAAATCTTTACCTAGCAAGTATGTAATCTAACTGATATTTCCCTAAATCACCTGGCATCTTCCACGTATGGCGCCTCCTAAAATCGATTATTGCATATAAAATTTCTGCCAAAATATTAATGACAATTTCATTAATTTGAATTAACTTTCCATCTAAAATGCACGGCATTGTAGTTTTAATCATTATTTTATTTTTGGATAAATTTTTGTAAATGCCGTACGGAAACTACTAAACTTAATTGCGAGTAAAAATGTCGTGAAAATTCTTCTTTTTCCGAACCCTTGAACGACTAAAAGCATTATTACTTCTTAATATTTTCATTTAGTTCCATTGAATATAACTGGCTGTGGGATGTAACAACAAAATTTAGTCATATATTNGAACTTTCGGACTATTAAACAGTTACATAATTATTTCATTGATTTTATAGTTCCCTATCACCTCTTGCAAGCTTGCTACTTATTACAAAATGCTCAAAAAATTGCGTTATACAAGAATTATTATACGGTACAAATGCTACGGAATGAATTATGACAGCAGATAACGGGAACTGTTTTTATGTAGAAGCATCGACATGGTATGAGAAATGCTAAACAAATACCCTTCCGGAGTTTAATATTCGAATAACAGGGTAAACAGATGTTTGCTACACGCCAAAAAATTCAATAAATGATCTGAATTGAGCAGAATATTCCAAGAATTAAAAAAGCCCCTTCTGCTCTGTTGACCTTTAACTTTCCTCCGATAAAATTTTCATGATAGTATGTAAACTGCTCGGGCCGAAGGCAATAAATTACACGCGGAACGGCTTGTTTTGAATGAAACATAAACTCTAATAACTCCAGAATAACAAACATCTGATCTTCCCGTCGGAAATGGAAATCGGGTCTGAACTGACCCACTTATCTCCAATAATTTCCGTCATTTTCCACATTTCCTTTTCGACTACCATCAAATATGAAGACCGCCTAAACTGCAAACTATATTTGCCATCAGGCATGACTGACCGCAACTTCTGACCAAGTAAAGCGTCCAAACCTTTGCTTGAATATAAAAAGACTCTTTTGCTAAATATCCAACAAAATCATTTCAAATTTCAATATCAAAAAATATATTAAGGTGCTTCCATGAAAACAGGGCAACTCTATGTCCACATGGCATTTTTCACTGCATTAGATTAAATAAATTTTACTTTTTAGTTAATAGGTAACAGCTTAATATGTATTTTATTTATTGCCCTCAAAATGTTTGAAATAATTTACAATTATACTTTTGGCCACCAATATCTGAAAAAGCATTCCTTTTATACACTTTAATTTTAATCAAGACATTTAAAAATATGACTACTTACCTAATAACATCAACAAAATAACAATATTTCGAAAAAACATTACATTAGGTATTGTGGTATATATAACCGAACAGAATATTCGTAGGTTTTCTTCTGAATCATCAGTCCCTAACCCGTCAGTCCCTCGCTTGATTGATCGATTGAGATTGATTATTTTATAGGCAAGGAGCCTTTTTTGTAAATTATTACTTCATAGAGCAAAGGTTTGTTTTATTTTTTACTTTATCTTAAAGAATTTTAGCTAAAACTACATTTGATTAACATTTTTAAGTCAATTAATAATGATACTGTCTAAAATACGTTCCTAATAAAAGTGAAGCTATGCCTGTGTAGGAGTCTTATTTTATTACATTAATTGCCTTAAAAGATCTTATATTACAGTATATCAGCATAATTTTTATCAGTCCATAGCTATGTGTGTCAGTCCCTAGACGTCTAAATTTACAAAATTCTGAATTTCTCTTAAAATACTAAACAAAGTGACTGGTCCTATTGAATATTAATTATTCTATCGATCAGTTATAAATCACACTAATTTAAAATTACACAGTATGTAAAAAATAGTAAAGACAAATCACATCATGCAGTTGCCCTATTTTCATGGAAGCACCCATAAATAGTTGTCGCGAGATCGAGTGGAGTTAGTACGAGTCAGAGAGTTCGAGGCGATAGAAAGAGAAGAAGTAGCGAAAAACTGATAAAGCGTTTGTAGTGTGGTGTATTGTTAAGCAATTAATAATAAAAGTGTTATTTAGACAGTAAATTTTTTAAAAATACGTAATGTGTGAAAGAATTTAAATACGTGACAATATATTCTAAAAAACAATTTGAGGGTGGGTTTTTTACCCCTGAACCAGTAAATATGTACGGCATTGCTGGAAAATGAATCTACGTAATAAGCGTCATAAAATTTGCTAATTGGCTAAAAATAAAAAATTACCCTGGCTTCCAGTACCGTTAGTTTTGTACGGCACTATGTTCTAAATGATTATTTTTCTTTGACCTATATTATTTTAAAAACGCCGTACAAGAATAATTTATCAAAATTACTCACTTAATAACTTAAGTTAAACAAAAGTAAATTGACAAGTTGCTGTTTCGTATGGTACTACAACCCTACATATAATATACGAGGGTGGATTGATAAGTTTCCGGCCTGACCAAGAAAAACAAGGTTTTTAAAAATTTTTTTTTTTATTTCTCAACATAATCTCCTCCAAGGCTGATACATTTCTCATAGCGGTGTTCCAGTCTATTAATGCCATCTCTATAGACTGATTCGTCAAGCTCCTCAAAATAACCATTTACAGCTTCGATTACTTCTTCATTGTCCGCAAATCTCTTACCGCCAAGCCATTTTTTGAGATTAGGGAACAGAAAATAGTCACTCGGGGCTAGGTCTGGAGAGTAAGGAGGGTGCGGCATCAATTCAAACTTTAGATCGTTGATTTTAGCCGTCGCAACGATTGACGTGTGCGCTGGTGCGTTATCGTGATGAAACAAGATTTTTTTCTTCGCCAGATGAGGTCGTTTAATTTTCACCTCGTGGCTCAAACGTTGCAATAAGTCTGCGTAGTATTGACCAGTGATAGTATTACCCTTTGCAAGGTAATCAATGTATATAATACCTCTTGCATCCCAAAAAACAGTAGCCATAACCTTGTTCGCCGAAAAAATTGTTTTTGCCTTCTTTGGAGTTGGTTCCCCTGGTCCAATCCACTGTTTAGACTGTTCTTTGGTTTCAGGAGTGTAGTGGTGGACCCACGTTTCGTCAACGGTTACGAATCGACGCAAAAATTCGCTTGGATTACGCTTATACAATGACAAATTTGCGGTAGAAATGTTTTTTCGAATCAATTTTTGGTCGACTGTTAGCAAACGCGGCACCCATCTTGCACAGAGCTTTTCCATATGCAAATGTTGGTGCAAAATATGTTGCACACGTTCATATGACATCTTACAGGTCTCAGCTATCTCACGCACTTTCAATCTGCGGTCTCCCAGCACTATTTGATGAATTTTTTCGATCATATCTGGAGTTGTGACCTCAACGGGGCGTCCTGAGCGAGGCCCATCAGAGGTGCTCACACGACCCTTTTTAAACTCGGAAACCCACTGCTTAACGGTTGAATATGACGGGGAGGATGTCCCCAGTGTTGAGTCCATCTCTTTTTTAATTTCCTTCGGCGTTAACCCCTTCAAATAAAAGTATTTGATGACAGCACGATTTTCCTGCTTTTCCATTTTTACGAAAACCACAGAGGCGTCTTGTTCAGCGTGCTGTCAAACCTACACTAGCAAGGAGATCGGGCTGAAACTATAGCTACAAGCTATCCAAGGATGGTACTATAGAATGTCACCTCAAGGTAGGCCTAGTGGCGTCATCTCTTGGTTAGGCCGGAAACTTATCAATCCACCCTCGTACAGTGAGTAATTTCACTCCTTGGATTTTTAGCATGGTCTTGTAGTTTAGAAGCCACTCACGAAGTTAGTTTAAAGTATGGATTAATCAATTAAAAATAGGGACTCCGTCCCACGGATTAATAGACGTAACCGTATTTTGCACTTAATTAATGAATAGAGGGGTGAACATCAATATAAAACTTTAAAAGACGGGACTTCGCTCCATTATTTAATACTACAATAGAGCATAGGGTGATTACGACAATCTTTACAGTCTATATCCCTGAAACCCCAATGCAGTGCATAAAATGTTTTCACGCAGCAATTCCGATCAGGTCTCGAATTATATAAAAAAAATCAACAGTCGAGTCTCCTAATAATGAGAACTATCTTGCATTTTTAGAATCGTTTATACAACAAACTACCCTTCAGGCAAAAATTTCTAGGCAACTAAATTTTTATTTGAATTTTTGAAAAAATTAAACAACCCCTTAACGTAAATCTTTCTGAAAGCAGTATCGAAAAAAGTAAAGATTCTCTCTCCTCATAGAGCCAAACGTCCGTGTATAGATAAACAATATAGCAAAGAATTCCTCTTTGCAGATTAATACAATAAATAATAATTGATAATAAACCAGCGATAATAGAGATTCTAGTAAAGCCAGCGAAGATCGAATGGAATCCGTTATAAATTATGATGACCTACAATCAATGGCCTTAGAAAGTTTCCAGCACTAATTTAGTTTTAAAATCATTTATGGAAATAGTTTTGACAATGTTTCAAATAAATGTCCACAAATGCCCAACTGGAAAAAATACAAGAAACAAATGAACTGAAAGAAATGTATCGTCGCCACATCTGTAATCGCCTGCGCTTAATAACAAATCAACACTCATGAAATACCTAAAAATAACACTCCAAGCAGATATAGCGACAGTATATTAACAAGACCTGCAAAAATCTACTTCCTACTTTGAAAATGCTGCCGATAGAAATCTAGCATATGAAATTTCATGCTCAAGTAGCGAAAACGTAAATCTAAATGTGCCTAGTGTACTAAAACGGACGCTTTTCTGGCCAAATAAGAAAACTAAATAATTGCAAAAGACAAAAGCAAAATCTTCCGATTGTTGTATCAAGTGAAACGTAGCAAGTGTATAGTAGAAAAAAGTCGGAGGAAAACTCAGTTAGAAAAAGATAAATTGTCAAAAAAACGGAAGTATAAAGATGAGAAAGAGGAGGTTGTGCAAAAAAAACAAGTAACAACAAAACAATTACTCCAATATCGAAGTGGGATGATTCTTCATCCGACGATAGCGGGTCAGTTTTAAGTATCACAATTAGCACAAATGTTCAAACAAGATCCACATTAGTCAGAAATACCCAAAAATCCAAAACGTATATACTGTGGTACTGTTTGATGGAAAATACTTTCCCGGTTATTGAATTTGTAAGGATTGAAGTATCTTTTTGCATGTTTTTTCTTGTCCTTATGTGAAACAAGCAATGTGTCGAGATCAAAGGCATAGTGCCGCAATAAGGGCTAATGATGGTTTTCCCAATGGTATTGTTTTTTTGTTTAGTCTAATCTACCGATAGTAGTGGAAAAACGAATAAATTACATTTGCTATTTTAGTCAGTAGTAAGAGTAACATTGTAGTATAGTAGATATCTTGTTTCCCGTATTTTATAAACAGGCAACTAAATTTCGTTGAACATCTTCTTTGTTTTACCTTCGACAGTTAATTCTTTTGGACCCAGTTCTGCGATATATCATTTGGCGACCGGGACAGGACTCTTGGGTTATTATTGTTGAATTATTGGTTTATTATTTGATTATCTATTAAAACGAGAAAAATGGAAGAAGAAAAATACAGTGCTAAGAATCAGTTTTACGAAAGCCCTGAATTCATTACAAGTTATGTTGGACAATACAGAATCTACAATAGCAACTTTAAGTAAGAGTAGCGTTTTGTACTTGAGAAGACAAGTTAACCGATTTAAATTATTGTCAGTGTCATATAATGAAGGTCATATTATAATATTAGAGACCAATATCGAAACTGAGTTGCAAAAGGAGTACGATGAAACGGATCGGTACAAGCATAGATTTTTAACAGTCAAATATTTCTTCACCGGAAGTACAATGGGTGACAGTAAGTTAGTGCAAAATTTGGTTGATTGGTCCCATCCGTTTCTTCTATTGATGAAAACAAGAGATTTTTTAAGTTGCTGTCGAAAGAAATTGTTAAATTTAATGGAGGCATTCGCGTGTGCCTGTCCTTGTTTCAAAAAAATCTACGAAGACAAAAATATGTGCAATGAAGACAAGTTCCAGTATTTCCACCAACTGGAAGCAATTATGGTAAGATGATAAGAAGTTCAAAGAGTAGGTACGAACAAAACGAACTTTTGATTGAAATTAATGTGGATACCTAAGAATTTGCGAAGCATTGGTGTGTTGACATGGCCAGAACTTGACCAAGCAACGATTATGTTACTAAAGTTGGCACAGGCGTCAGATTTTCAAGAGAACATTGACCAACTTGTTCGAGAAAGGGGTGTAACGAAAGCGAGCGGCATTAGCGGATTGAATCCATTTTTAGACGAACAAGGATTGCTTAGGGTGGGCGGAAGACTTAATAATGCAGCAATTCCATTTGATCAGAAGCACCCTGTAATAATTAGTTCGAAAAATTGCTAATAAAAAAAAAGAACATGAACGGTTACTACACGCTGGCTGTCAAACCGTATTAGCATCTCTTCCTACTAAGTATTGGTCGCTTTCAGCAACAATAAAGGGGATCCTTAGAACTTGCGTTAAGTGTTTTCGAACAAGCACAACTGGAAATGCCTACATAATGGGAAATCTACCCGTTTCCAGAGTAAACCCAGCAGCAATATATTATTCAACTGGAGTGGATTATGCCAGACCATTTTGTTTGAAAGAAAAACCAAGGAGCAAAGTATCAACAAAGACATACATTTGTACTTTTATTTGTTTTGCAGTTAAGACAGTTCACATTGAATTGGCAGCAAATCTAACGACAGATGCATTTTTGAAATGTTTAAGGCGATTTATAACTAGATAAGGAATGCGTCGTCCCTTGTGCTCCGATAATGGCACAAATTTTGTAGGTGCAAGTAATCAGTTAGATGAATTCGCATCTCTGTTCGCGAACGAAGCACACAACGATCAAATAGCAAGCATTCTAGCCCAACAAAAAATCAGTGGCATTTAATTCCTCCTGGCGCACTACATTTTGGTGGTTTATGAGAAAGTTCCGTCAAATCAGTGAAGGGTAATTTGAAACGAATTGTAGGAGAAACAAAATTAACGTCATCGTCATCATTAGGTCGTCAGTCCCAAGACTGGTTGGACACGTACCTCCACTCTTTTCTATCCTGAGCTAAACTTCGCATCTAAAACTAGAACAACCTACATCCTTAATTATTTGCGAACAGTAATGTACCCAGGTTTACCTCTACCCCTCCTAACTTCCGTTTCTGCCACTAATATGTCTCTGACTAGACCTTCAAGCATGAGAAGGTGTTCTACTAACCAATTTCGCCAATTTTAATTGACTTCCATAGAGTCCTTTGTTCTCTTACTTTTTTTAATACCTCTTCATTTCTAACCTTCTCTATTCACGGTATCTTCATCATTCGCCTGTAACACCACATTTCGAACGCTTTTAAAATTTTCCTCATTTACTTCTCTACGTTGCCTCATCTCTATAACTGCCTGTTGTTCTTTATACAAGCTAAGTATCACTCTTCTATCTTTGTAAGTGATCCCTACATTTTTAAGTATATTTAACATCTTGTCCCATTAAACATTGTCAAAAACTTTTTCTAATATACAAATCCTATGTACGCACTCTTTCCCTTTTCTATCGATTTCTCTATTGTTACCAGTAAAGATAGAATGGCCTCCCGCGTTCCTCTATTTCTTCTAAACCCAAATTGATCTTCCCCTAATAGTTCTTCCACCCTTTTTTCCATCCTCCTCTGTACAATTCTAGTTAAGATTTTCGACGCATGGGAAATTAAGCTAATTGTTCTAAATGTCTTGCACATACCCGCGCCCCTCTTTTTAGGTAATGTTACTACTACGTTCCGTTTCTAATCCTCTGGGACATTCCCCGTCTCGTAAATGTGACTAACTAACATCGAACTCTTCACTTCTTATGGGATAACCTAGCTCATCTATCTCCACACTATCTTCCTTCTCTAACATATCTCCTACTTCATGGCCTGCGTATAGGTTCTCTAAATATTATTTCCACCTATCTGCCTTTTTCTCATGTTCTATCAAAATAACCCCTGCCTCGTTTCTTATATTATTACTACTGTATCCTACATCTCTAAAATTCCCTTTAATTATACCATAAGCTTCATCTATTTTACCTACTTCAAACATTTCTTCTACTTCTTTACACATCCTATCAGCCCACTGTTCTTTAGCTGCCCTACACTTCCTAATTATTTCCCACTTTATTGGGATCCGTCAAATGGGAGGAGCCTAAAAACATGGCGCCGATTAGGGAAAATTTATCGTAGTTCCTATAGTGTACCGTGCAATTTCCAAGTTTTTAAATTTTAAATGTGATTGGGCTGACACAAAACCTCGGAATGGAAATTTCCAATCACATTATAAAATTCGGAAATAACAAATCCGGAAGCTAGCCTTCAAATTCCGTCAAGTTTACTGTCTACTTTTTATAAACTTCGGATTTAAAAAGTGATTCACGTTATATAATTGGTGAGGTGATTCTGGATGATTTAAGCAATATCATATCAATGCAAACACAATATTGCAACTTTGTTGTATTGCAGCAGGTAGGTTCTTAACCTCAAAATACTTATATCGTATCATTAGAATTGTGCTAAATCAATTACACAGAAATAAATAATTTCTCACTTTATAATTTTAGTATGATTCTAGTTTTAAATATTAAGGTTATGGTTGATGGTAAATACTTGCTGAAATACAATCATGTGCATTAAAATGACGTGAACAAATTTTTATTCCGGAATTCACTTCTTTGATACCTACTGCTTTCATCCAAGCTTCTATTAGTTTACTTTTTTCTGTAATTTTCCGAATATATTTTTTACATACATAAAACGGTTAGTTTTTATTGGAAAGTAGTTAATGTAGGTGAAGAGTGAAGATCTATGTCTGAAGTGCTATTGCAGCTTCTCACTGAACATATTAACTTTTTATTTGATTTAACTTTAGAAGAAAACTTCGTCGACTCCATCATCAAAAAAAATTTTACTTTTTTAACGTGTTTTATTATTTTAATAAACAATATTACAATTTGCGTGCACAGTTCCTATGTAAATTTTTCCCTCATTCGAGTTATAAATTTTGCCACCAGATGGTGTATGCCCATTTGACGGATCCCAATACGATTTATAATTTATTTCACCTACACCATCTTTTCTGCATCCTGCGGTTTCTAAGTTTCATTTTTATTTCATCAGACCTAACCACATTTTTTTTTTGTCCTTTTTAGTTTTCCATGGTTTCACAGAAAATAAACACAACTTAATCAAAATCGTCTGTACAACGCAACGAAGTACGAGATAATGAGGGTTCTCAAAAATCTAGAGTACGTTTCGCAGAATTAATATAATCGTACCAACATTTTTTATGAATATATATTTCAGTTTTATGAATAAATAGAATGTGCTCATTATTTTTAATGTTTCACTTTGAGCAATTAATATATTGATTCCTCTTTGTTTAATATGCACGATCTGCAAAGAATTCAATAAATTTCCACAAACAAAACAATTCACAGATATCCATTGCAACTGAATTCACAACCGTATAAAGCATAAACTAAACGAACTGTGTGGCTGTTGACTGAACACTAAAGTACTGGACACCTCGAGTCTAAAAAGATGATTTGAAGGGTGATTTGATGTGAACTGAAATGTTCCAAAAACATTCACATAGTTTTTATAACAATTTTTAGTATTTAAAAAATAATATACCGTAAATATTTATTTATATATATACATATACATGATGGGTTTTAAGCAACGATTTTTTCTTCAGACTACATTGCCAAAAAATTTTTTTTAATTCTTATAAACAATGCATTTGTTTATAACAATTTTGTTTTGTTCATTGTTTGTTATTTATAAGATTACGTTAATATCATCATCATAAGGTCGTCAATCCCAAGACTGGTTGAACACGCATTTCCTATCCTGAGCTAATCTTCGGATTTCTTTAAAACTAGAACATCCCACATTCTTAACTATTTGGGAATAGTAATCTAAACTAGGTCTACCTCTACTCCTCTTAACTCCTCTTTCTGCCTCTATTATGTCTCTGACTAGACCTTCATGCCTGAGAAGGTGTCCTACTAACCTATCTCGCCTACTTTTTATTGACTTCAATAGAGTATTCTGTTTTCCCTCTTTTTAACACCTCTTTATTTCTAACCTTCTCTATCCGCGGTATCCTCATCATTCACCGCTAACATCACATTTCGAACGCTTCTAACCTTTTCTTTTCCGCCGCGCCCACCGTCCATGTTTAGCACCCGTACAGCCCCGTGTTCTAAACATACACCTTTAACAATCTTTTCTTTTTTTTCGAATTTCTAAATTAATCATTCGCGACCACAAAAGTGACTGCTTTTTATTGAAAGCGACTCGACCCTGCACTACTTCTGCTTTATATCCCACTACTCCTTCCATCCTGACTAATCTGATTTCCTAAATACCCAAAATCAGCCACGTCTCCTATCTTTATATTCATTCTTTCCCTACTTTTCTTCCCTTGTATACCAGTATTTTTGTTTTACTTTTATTTATCTTCATACAATACTGTTTTGTCAATACCGCCTCCATTTTATTTAAAGCTATCTCTAACTCCTCCTTGTCAGATGTTAAAAAACTGCTACATTATCTGTACATCTAAGCATACTAATCTTTGTAAATGTGTAAATCTATACCTACAGTTGAACTGTCTTCAATGATATTGATTGCGCCTTCTATGTATAGATAAAAATGTAGCGGTGACAATGTGCATCCTTGTCTGACTCCCTTCCTAATATTTACTTGTCTACATTGCTGCTCCAGCTCTACAACTGCCTGTTGCTCTTTATACAAACTAAGTATCTCTCTTCTATATCTGTAACTCATCCCTACATTTTTAGGTATATTTAACATCTTGTCCCATTTAACATTGTCAAAAACTTTTTCTAAATACAAATCCTACGCGCTGTTTTTTTTTCTATCGTTTTCTCTATTGTTACCCGTAAAGCTAGAATGGCCTCCCGTGTTCCTCCATTTCATCTAAACTCAAATTGAATAGTTTTTCCGCCATTTTTTCCATCCTTCTCTGTACAATTCTAGTTGAGATTTTTGACGTATGGAAAGTTAAGGTAATTGTTCTAAATGTAATTTTTTTGTCTTCCCTGTTGTGCAATACTAGCTAGGCAGAGTTAAAGTAATGTTTTTAAGAACTAAAATTTATATATAACAATTACCTAATTCTTTACGTAGGTGTTTACATTTACCCCTATGTTTTGTGATTATGGGGAAAATGTGAACATGACTTCGGTGAAAATGTAAATAATATTTAGTAGTTAATTCCAGAAAAAACTAAACTTGTACACTATGCATGTATATATACTTTTATTACAGTATTTACCATGCCACGAATTTACACAAAAAAGCGGCAAGGACCGTCATATTCTGCCAAAGATCTGGCACATGCTGTTGAAGATGTAACCTAACGAAATAAGAGTTATCGTGCAGCAGAAAACTATTATGGAGTACCAAAAGCAGTTATTTGCAACCGCATTTCGGAAAGAAAAACTTCAATGAACTCAACCGGGCCTGGTCGTTCACAGGCATTAGCGCCAGAATTTGAAAACGAAATTTCATAATGTTTAACAATAAAGTTGAAAATAGGTCCTTCCGGTAATAAGGCAGAACTGCGAAAATTATTTGGAGAACATGTCAACGTCAAATCAGTAAAGACTCCTTTTAAAGACGGGATTCCCAGTAAGGATTGGTATTATTATTTTATGAAGAGACATCCCAACCTTTCTTTAAAAAAGCCTAAACACCTTCAAAAATTACGAAAGGATGCAAAAAAGCCAGAAGTAATTGATGAATTTTATCGGGATCTAGAAAATGTCAAAATGAAAATGATTTGACTGATGACAAAGATAGTTTTAAATTTAATGCTGACGAGTCAGGATTCAACTGTAACCCAAGTAGAATTAGGGCCATTGGAATTAAAGGAAAGGCCCTCTGTAGGACATCAGGTGCACCTGACAAGGAGTCAACCACAGTATTGGCATGCGTTTCTGCAGATGGTAAAGCACTACCACCATTGATCGTCTTTAAAGGTGCTGGAGTCCATGGGTGCCCGGGCACACACTCGATTGGGTTGGGCACCCAGTCAATTCAGATAATAACCCAACTTGAAAGTTCGGTTCAAATAGTTTAAGCTCGTAAATGAGCAGCCGAGCTCGATCTTTTCAAGTATTTTAATTCAATACACTGATGACCCTTTTTTTAGTCATTTACAGTATTATGATGGGAGCACTCAATGAAACTGTAACGTTGTTGCGCCGCTGATGACTACCCTGAAACATTATATATTGCCTCTAAAACGGTTGGATGGAGAAACCACAATTGTACCAGTGGTTTACTAATGGATTCGTAACTTATGTTAAAGAATTGAGAACTTCCAAAAAATTACCAGAACAAGCGACACATTAACAATTTCAAAGGACGATAAAAACACCAATAAAAAACACGACAATGAAAAAAAAAACGTATTCAATAATTAGATCTGGTAATTAAAACTGAGTTCAAATAAAATAAAAAATACCATAAATACACTAGTTACCTAAATAGGTTATGAGTATCACGCTGTGACTGCCACAGGAAGTTTTTAATTAATATGTTGGGATAGTTATTCCTCTTTAAAATATTTTGCACTTTTAGTAGATTATTTTTAACAAATTCAGCAGAGCAGATGTTTATAATTCTCGTTTTTAGACCTAAAATAGTGTTAATTATGTATTGTAAGGGATGACTATATAAAAAATTCAAGTATCTTTCATGCGACGTTTTTTTTTGGTGTACCAGTTGAATTTAAGTAGAACACCATTCCTAATAAGAAGTACATTAAGGAATGGTAATTTGCTATTTTCTTCTACCCCGTATGTAAATTTAAGGGACGGGTGAAAAGAGCATAACTGTTCGTTTACATAACGTTCCATACCAACAGGTACCACTGTTATACAGTCATCAACATATTTGTAAAAAAATGGCAACTGGTAAGAAAGACTAGCTAAGCATTTTCTAATCACTTCATTTAACGCTAAAACAAGGCTGCTAGGACTTCCAATCACCCCAAAAAATTGTTTATAAAACGTGTCACCAAATTGTGCATAACCAAAATCTATGTATAATTGAAAATGTTCAATGAACTGTTCAAGAGTGAGGTAGGTATTATTTGAAATAGTATTTCAATTCTCTATTATATTTATCTATCATAAAAAATAAAGACGAGAATTATAAAAATCTGCTCACCTGAATTTGTTAAAAATAATCTACTTATGCAAAATATTTTAAAGAGAAACAACTATCCCCATATATTAATTAGAAACTTCCTGTGGTAGTCACAGCCTGATACTCATAACCTATCTAGGGAGGTAACTAGTGTCGGTGCCATCACAGTTGAAAGTGCAAAAAATTTACTTTCCAATATGCTACACTACATTAGAGGGTTCTTGGAAAAATGAAAACGACTTCAAAAATTATAATTTCAATATTATTTTCGGTCCTTACAATACTTCTGAGAAACTATTTACTTAATAAACACAAATGCAAAACAAAACTTTTAAAAAGGGCTAATGTTATTTATAAAATTCCCTTGCAATCTCAGCTATATAGGACAGACAAAAGACTTCTATTTGTAAGAATTAATGAACACAAAAATGACCATAAGAAACAACTACTTGAAACACCTACTTACAAAACCACCTTACTTAAACACAGTATTGAGACAGGCCATTTGCCTAACTAACAATACAAAGGTTTTACATTTAGAAAATAGTTATTTCAAACGCCTTTTTTATAGAAGCTTCCTATATAGTGGTTCAGGGAAATACCGTTCTTAGTTCTAAGTCGGACAATCTTAGTTAATAATTATTTTAATATTTACAGTAAATTTAATCGTAAAAGCAACTTACAACTAAACTAATATGTCTCTGA
>NW_020438967.1:97136-196429 GCF_000699045.2 Agrilus planipennis | reverse complement strand
TATGTGTTATTGTTCCGTCCGTCTTCACCACGTGGTTAATTTTATACTTTTAACTATTTATAGTATTTATTATTATATTTATAAATTCTATTTTAATTAGCAGATCTAATTATTGAATTGTTCGTTTTTATTGATAGTCGTATTTTTAATTAGTGTTTTTATCGTCCTTTGAACTTATTGTTTCGCTAACTTTTTTTTTGTTGTATCACTGTTTCACTCACACCTATTGGATGTTTTCACCCAACTAAGAAAACTATAGTATGTAATTTATATAAATACGAACTGTTAGTTAACTTATTACTTTTGTAGCATTGAAAAAGTCCCACACAAGGGCCGAAAAGTTGGTGGATTGTTATAACAATAAACTGATCCTACAACCCTGCTCTGCTCTTTTCTTTAAATATAATAAATAATATGTATGTAAAAGAACAAAGACTAGTATTCCTTTTAACATGTATAATTTTCTGTAGTGAAACCAGCATTTAAAAACAAATAATAAAAGCCATCAGAAATAGGTCGTCCAATAGCAAGTAGGTATGTAAAAAAATATTGTAAGTACAGTGTCTCAATAGTTGCAAAAGAAATTTTTTAAAACATAAATACAACTCTTGTAAACTCACTACTATTTACCTTAGACCCCACAGCATACTTCTAGAATATAATATTGTTACTTTCTTTTGTGAGCAGATGTAGGGTTTATATGTAATACCAGTGTAAATAATGTTATTTAGTACCTACACACAATACATAATGCTGAAAATATATAAACAAACATAGAAGATATACACTGTTTATTAATTTACCTTACCTTTTTACTATTTTTTAATCAAAATTACGTAAATTTTGAAAACAAATAAAAGATGAAAAGCACTTACTTCAAACCTTCATTTGATAAGTATTGTCCAATAAGACGCACTATATCTTGATTAGTTTGATCTACAATAACAGTGTTAATTAGGTCTGCATTATTATTTATAGCTTCCGAATCTCCATGTCCGTTTTCAGTTGAACCATTACTAGGATTCGAAGCACCATTTTGCACACAAACATTACCAGGTGACTGCATACTTTCTACACAAGAATTGACGTCTATTCGGGATTTTTTACGAGGCGGCTGTCCACCGTCGTCTTCCCCCGAAGACTCGCTCGTAGAGGCCAGAATTATTTCTTATATGTTTGCCTTTTACACGTTTCTTTGTTGCAATTTGCGCAAAATATTTGAATTGCTAAATATAGAATGAGTCCTTATTTGCAGGATATACACATATTTATTACGTAAAAACGAACAGTCGCGTCACAAATGACAGAATACACACTAACACTTGTCAAGAACATCCGCAGGTTTGCTCATGGTTTTGTTGATAATTTTTACTTTTCAACACATTACATATTACTGTGAATATTTCATTTAACTAGTAATGGCCGAATCAAGTTTTATGTTTTCAACCCTACATAAATTACACAAACAAAACTCCGCTTTTAGGCCCAACTGATCAGTTATTTACCACCTCTACTGCCTATTGTAACTATTGTAATAAGATTCTAAGATTGTAATTTCATATTTCAGTGACTTCTACCATAGATGAGACTTCTACCATAGACAAACTAATCAACACAAAATAAAACTCAAATTTCTAATTTTTTACCTATGCCCTCCTACACCAGTCGGGCGATATGAAACAGACACCTGATTTAAATAGTCCACTGATTTATACGTATTGAAAAAGGAAGAAAATTGTTTTAGGGGCTAGGAAAAATTCAATGCACATTTATTCAAAAATTATTGAGAATCTCACAATTTAATTGACGCCTAAGGATTGCGCATCACTTGAGCTTTCAAACTGAGCTATGAAAGTATGTACAAAGAAGTGCTATCTCTTTCATGACACGCTTACGCACTATCGTGAGAGAGATGGCAGATGGATATTGTCCGAAACTTAATTCCATCTCTTTCTTTTGTTGTACCACAATTCTGACCGCTAAGGCATGTCCATTAGTAAACGTCGATGCAGTATAGGAATATTACATATATGGTGGCAAAGTCAATTACCATAGACATGACAAAATAATTATTTGCCCACCATGAATCAGATGGTTTCTAGTCACCCTTTTGTTGCCGATTTAATTTCTTTGCCTTTGATCGACGCTTACCTATGGGTCGACGATTAAAAACCTTCGAAAACAATAGATGGTTTGTTTACGGTGTTATTGTAATTTCTCTTATCTATGGTTTATGATTTGTTTCCATAAATAAGATGCTTGCAATAGATGTTTGTTTCAATTATTGTTGAGGCACGGCCGTCATAACAATTATACAAAATATGCCTGTTAGGATACAATAATTAATTGGTAAAAACAATGACAAACGGTAATAAATTGAAACCATTTGAAGATTATATTATTTCAAAATATTGTCTGAAAGTTCCTTTCGGAAAATTTGCGTGGATTGTTGTTTCGGTGCCTTTCTTTTCATTTGTATTCTGTGCAGTATATTCAATTCTTTACAATTTTGAGAAATCTACTTCATCTCATTGTCATGTTTACAATTTTCTCCCTTCTGTTTCATCTATAATTGGCAATTTTTATCCGCAAAAGAATATCTGGCAGTTTGCTGTTATCTTTCAGTTTATTCCCAGACTTCTAGTAGCTAACTTTTACTTAAAGTATCATCAAGAAGTTTTATATCCATGGACATTTTGTTGTAACATACTGGTATGTTTCTTGAACGTTATAGAAAACATAGCTTTAATTATACTTTCATTTTGGACTTCATCAAATAGTTATGGTAAGTCAAAAGAATTTTGATAAGTACCTAGCGAATAGGTTTTTTAGATTTTTCAATTTTTAGCTGTCCACAAATTTGCATTCATCACATTTATCTGCGTGACAGAATGTTATATGTTAATCATATGGATTATGCATAAACGATTTCGAAGAAGTCAAAGAAATACAGCAGAAGTTAAAAGTCTAAAATTAAAGAAGAGGATACTTCTGTTAAATCTAATCTGTATAATATTGGCAGTATATTTTTTTATGAGGCATAATTCTTTTTGTGAACCATATGGTAAGATAGTTGAGGATTATTGAACAATATTCAAGCTTTTCATTTTCAGTGTATTCGGCTTTTGCCTTTTTTGAATATGTAATAGTTCTCTCTAATATGGCATTCCATATGACAGCTTATCTTGACTTCAGTGATAGGATGCTGCTACTCAGTTTTAATGGGATTGAAATGAAATATCGATAACATTCTGTTTGTATCTAGTTTTTTTTATTACTACATACTGATAAGTATAGCTTTATTAAAACATTTTACATTTATAAGGTGCATTTACATTTATTCCACATACAAGAATTTTACAATCTTTAAACATTTCTATTCTTCTTGCCTTACTGATATTTTCCTCCACAAGATTTCCTTCCTTCTATTTAAACCATACTTTCCTTTCATTTGAATTTCCCATTTTTTTTACTCCACATTTTTCAGACATATTCAAGCGTCTGTAACTAATTTACATAACCTGCACATTTTCTTCTCTTCTTTCCAGTACCTTGCCACTCTATACTCACTTCTTAGTCTAAATCTTGCTATTAAAATTAATTCGTCTTTTTCTTTTCTCTTTGGTTTTTCAAATACTGTGGGTTTTCGTTCTTTTTTTTTTTTCATATTTTCTTAAGTAATTCTTCAATTTTCTTAAACTAGTATGTTGTACCATTACTCATGTTGATCAAGAATATATAGGGTATCTCACGGTAACCACTCATTAGAATATTTTTAAAACTACTTCGATTTTTAAAAGTTTGGGTAACACACATTCGGTTAAACCGGAAGTTGACATGAACTTCGTTATTTTAAAAGGAACACCCCTTTTAATATTACAGCTTTGAATTCTATTTATGTTTTTAGGCTTTTCTACTTTTAATATGTACGGTTTCAACACTCCATCCCGGTCGAAAAGTTGTAAAAAACTTTTTGCTCTGGTTTTAGTGAAACGCATTTGGTCTTGGTCTTGCATATTCGGTCTTGGTTTTAGTTTTGATCTTGCATATCCGGTCTTGGTTTTAGTCTCGGTCTTGCTAGTCTGAAGACAATCTTGGTCTTAATCTTGCATTGTAACAAAAAGACCAAGATTGCAAGACCAAAACAAATTTTGCTCATAAGTAATTTACGGAGGCTCGGAAAAAACGCTACTTAATCTAAACTGGCTCAGATTCGAATTTCTACTTTGGAACATGTATTAACAAAGTAACAGTTTATTTGCAAAAAGAATTGAAACTGAAGACACTAGCCAGATTTCATAGTAATTTACATAATTCTAAGTAGTTTTTGTAAACGTATATTTTTACCATAGCTTTGAAATACATATATCGCTCTTTGGTTCATTTTTTAAAAAGAATTTTATTTTAGAAGTACAAGATGATTATCAGGCTTAGTCTAAAGCTAGAATGATTTAAGTTTTCATAAAAGAATACAATATTGATAATTTATCGACTAAGCATTTCTAAATAAAATAATAACTAGCTATAAGTGTGAGAAAATAGTGTCTTTGAAAAGAGTCGTCATATTTAGCATGTAACACCTCCCCTTTGAGATGGAATGTTAATATTGCAATTAATTTTCCAAGAGTGTCGGAGTCTTGTACTGTCTTCTAGATGTAATGACCGGTGAAGTTCGGGGTGAAACCTCCCGTATAGCTTATTGGGTTACAAGTTGACGTTATCTGATACAGGACTACGGGTTCTTCTCTCGCTGTAGTGTTGTAGCTGACAATTCGTAAACAATGGCCGGGATGGCAAATAGGATTTGGCCTACAGAATTTGAAGCATCCTGGGCAACAACAATAAACCAAACAAACCAATATTAATGTTGATGTAATTACAGCCTAAATATGAAGATTGGAAAAACTTTGGCGGTTGTTGTAGAACAAACAGAATATTTAAGGCCTAATAATCAACAGGTTATGGGCCCAGACTCACAGAGAAACAAATATTATTCGAGCCAAAGTGCAAAAAGAATAATTTAAGAAAGTAATTGCGTTTTAAGGTTATGTTCCGGCCTCGTGCAAATAAAGTGAAATTGATAATCTAAAACGTTATTGTTGAAGAAGTTCTTTGTATCAAGATGGATTCAGAACTAACGAGAATAAATAAACTACAAGGTATTGAAAACTGGAATATATGGAAATTTCAAATACAGGTATATTTGAAATCTACGGATACATGGGATGTCGTCAGCGGCGCGAATGCTCTTGGCGAGGCACCGCCTGATACGGCATCAAATCAACAAAAAGAAGAATATGAAAAATCAAAAACAAAATGTAACAGATCTAATTCGACAACTTCAAAGGACATGTGGGACAAATTAGTAGGCATTTTTGAACAAAAGTCTCAATCGGTTGTACACATTCTACAACAAAAGTGGTTTTCTTTGATTAAAGATCCCTCACATGATATGGCATCTCATATTTCAACTATAGAAGATTTAGCTCACAGGTTGAAGACATTAGGTGAAAAAATAGAAGATAAAGATGTGATGACCAAACTTTTGTTGACCCTACCACGTAAGTATGATTATTTCATAAGCGCATGGGAGTCAACAACTGAGGCGGATAGAACAAAAACAAACTTATCTTCAAGGTTGATGATTGAAGAGATACGCCAAAACAAAGAGAAGAAGATGCTAATGCTTTATCGTCCACTTCATATGGCAGGAACCAAAATAAGTTTTCTAAAGCGAATCACCAAAACCAAAATAAGGTAAAAAGGCCTGGAAACTGTCACACCTGTCATAAACCTGGTCACTGGGCTAGAGAATGTTGGTTCAACCAGTCAAATGTAAATAATCCTCAGCCTTCAAATAATTCTGGACAAGCCAAAGGTGAAGGATTGATAGGTGAAGCTTTAACTACAGTGCAAAAGTCGCAAAATGCAGCAGTCGACACTTGGTTCATGGATTCAGGGGCTAGTGACCACCTGACTCATCGAAGAGACTGGTTTGCTGACTATACTCCCTTAGACAAGATAATGTACATAAGAATTGGTGATGGTGTATACTTGAAAGGTATTGGACGAGGAAACATAAATATTCTAGCTTACAATGGGCAAGTATGGACTGAAAAACATATTTCAAATGTTTTATATGTTCCTCAACTCAAATATAATCTATTTTCTGCTGGAGTTGCGGTGGACAAAAATTTGAAATTGGAAGCTGACAAGAGATATTGTAAATTTTTAAAAGAAACAGAAGTCATGGCTATGGGTGAGCGTTCAAATAAATTATTTGAAATGAAATTTAAATTAAACTTGGCTACTGAAGAATCAACAGAATTTTTGCAAGCCTTCGTGGCTTCAACAGACCTTAAATTCTTGGCATCAACGTATGGTTCATCAAAATTATGGCGCAGTAAAGAAGATTTTAAAGTCACGAAATATAAAAGTAAAAGATGATGATGGAAAATTATTTTGCGAACCGTGTGCAGTTGGAAAAATCCACAGATTACCGTTTCCCAAGAGTGAAACTAAAACAAGTCGTATAGATGAAATAGTACATGTGGATCTGTGTGGTCCTTGAATGCAAAATCGTTGAGAGATGCTCGTTATTTTTTGTTAATCAAAGATGATTATTCACATTTTCGTACAGTTTATTTTATTGCTGCAAAATCAGATACACTGAGCTGTTTACAAGACTATGTAAAGAAAACTGAGAAACATTGTCCAAAAGGCATTGAAATTTTTAGGACTCACAATGGTCTTGAGTTTGTCAATCAAGAAGTTACACAGTTGTTAGAAAAATTTGGAGTTACTCATCATAGAACTGTGATATATTGTCCAGAACAAAATGGAATAATAGAGCGAGAGAACCGCACTATATTGAAAGCTCCCGCACAATGTTGTATACTGCAGACATGGAACACAGATTCTGGGCAGAAGGAGTAAACAATGCTGTCTATACTTTAAATTGTGTAGGGACTAGTACCTAGTATTTCTGGCCAGACACCTTTTGAAATCTGGTTTAACAAGAGGCCAAACGTGAAAGAATTGCACATATTTGGTGAAAAAGTGATTTTTCATTTACCATCTGTACAAAGATCAAAACTTGAAATAAAAGGCAATGTTGGTATATTTTTGGGGTACGATGACCATATCAAAGGTTATCGTCCATGGAATTCTGAAAAGGGCAAAGTCATTATTCTCACCTAGATACAGAGCAAGGCTGGTTGCTAAAGGTTTTACTCAAGTCGAAAGAGTTGATTTCAAAGAAACCTTCAGTTCGGTTATGAGATTTACCTCTATCCGAATGATTTTAGCAACAACGGTCCAGGAAGATTTGATACTTAAACAATTTGATTTTAAAGCTGCTTTTCTCAATGGGGATATTCAAGAAGAAGTATTTATGGACCAACCACAAGGATTTTCTGATGGTATCAATAAAGTATGCAAGCTGTTGAAAAGTACTTATGGTTTACATCAATCCTCCAGGTGCTGGAATCAAAAGTTGAAAAAGTTTCTTATTACTTATGGTTTAGAAGAATCTAAAGCAGATACTTGTGTATATTTTATGAAGAAAGATAACAAAAAACTAATAATTGGAATATATGTGGATGATGGCTTGGCTGCAAGTAACAGCAATGGACTGCTGGAGCATTTTCTGCTGAAACTTCAAGAAGAATTTAAAATAACTTATGGTGATGCAAATACTTATCTGGGACTGCAAATAGAAAGAAGAGTTGACGGATCCATATTTTTAAATCAATCTGCTTACACTGAGAGGCTCATCAAACGGTTTAAGGTAGATGATGCTAATGATCCTCACCATGAAATGTGTCCAGATGTACATAAAGGAGACCAATCTGCTACAACAAATGCACCTTATAGAGAGGTAATTGGCGGTCTCATATCTATCCTTTGGTACAAGACCTGATATTGCATTTGCAGTCAACAAAGCAAGCAGGTACATGGGAAATCCAAGAAAACTTCATTGGAATGCCGTGAAGAGAATTTTGAAATATCTCAAGGGTACAACTAACTTTGGCTTGACATTTCAAAACAACAATCATTTATCTTTAGATGCTTATTGTGATTCTGACTTTGCTGGTGAACTTGAGACCAGACGCTCAACTACTGGATATGTTATCAAGTGGTGTAATTGTGTAATTAGTTGGTGTATACAAAGACAAGCATCGGTCACTGATTCCACTACTTATGCTGAATATGTTGCAGCATGCCAAACAATAAAAGAAGTAGTATGGTTAAAAAGCTGGTTAAAGATTTTTATAACCTGAACTCGTTTAACATCACACTTCTAATAGATAATAAGAGTGCACTGGACTTGAATGACTGGTCAAAAATCCAGTTTTCCACAAGAGAACAAAACATATTGAGGTCCAGTACCATTACATAAGAGAAAAATATGAAGAAAAACTTTTTGAACTACAATACATCAACACTCTGGAGCAGACTGCAGACATACTGACAAAACCTTTGGCAAGAGATCTTTTTGAAACGCACCGTGATCAAATCTGTAGCAACTGTGAATGATTTTATGTTGATTTTTTTATATTACTCTTTATATTCAATAAAATATTGGGAGTGTTGAAAATATTTTCTTGAATGGAAATTGGTTGAAATATTTGTAACAGGCGTACCAACTACTGAATGTAAAGTAGGTTGGTTGTCTGCTTTAGATTTATATATATATTATATATATATCTTTNGATTGAGACTCAAAAGGATTCACAACATTATTCAGATATCTTTTGACATAGGCTAATACGTTTTTTGTACAAATGAGTAATACATGTGTGCTTTAAATAAATCTTACTTCGATCACAAAATCATATGTTAATTATTTATTTAAGGCCTAATAATAAAGTGGCTAACCAGTAATTTCCATATAATTTTGAAAATTTTCTTTGTTCTTCGATATCGATTTTGTTCTTAATGTCCATGAGTTTTGCTGCGGCCAGGTTTAAACTCTCTTGATTTAAGTAGTTTAAATTAAGGGATTGAAGATTTGGTGACTTGTTTTTATATTTTTCTTCGAGGCAGAAGTCTGATGGGATAACAGGGAGTTCGGTGTCTAAACTGATTGTCTTGTTATTATTTCGGGTGTCCTTAGTTGTTATACGGAGTCCATTAGAAAAATGACAGGTACATTTCAGGTGGATTGTAATGAGGGTCGGTCGTATAATTTCGACTTTGTTAATCGGTAAATTTGCACATTTATAAGTAAAGTCGGGTGTACTTGTGGAAGCTGCTAGCCAAATGTTCTGATCGATTTTTTGAATCAGTTCCTCGCTTGCTCACATGTATCGGGAAACATTTCCGATGTTAATAATTGAGGAATGCAGGCTTTGTTGTGAAACAGTTCTTGTGGTTTTTCTTCCGATATCCATATATCTTCAATTTGCAGCAAATCATTTACGGACAGAATGTCGATGAACCATTGGTGGTCAGTAGATAAAGCAAGATGTGGCGTTGATGGCAAAAGGATGTGAAACGTATGGTTCATCAAAATTATGGCGCAGTAAAGAAGATTTTAAAGTCACGAAATATAAAAGTAAAAGATGATGATGGAAAATTATTTTGCGAACCGTGTGCAGTTGGAAAAATCCACAGATTACCGTTTCCCAAGAGTGAAACTAAAACAAGTCGTATAGATGAAATAGTACATGTGGATCTNGTAAATAAATTTTGGGTTTGATTATCAAATAATATTTATAAATTTCATTGTCGTCTACTGGAAATGGCAATACGGACTCGGTAACATCAATTATGTTTAATTCAGTTTTTAATTGTTCATGGTTTAGGATTGATGGGTGTAACATACCTGCTCTTGCATAGGTTAATGACTCTAAAATATTAGAAACATCCTTTTGGACTAAATTAGTGATTTCAAGAAGAAAAGTCAATGTGTTTATCATATGAAGTGCTAGATGATTTTCATTAATTCTATTTGTATCATTTTTTGACGACTGATCGACAGCTAACAAATTTTGCTGGAGTGTCTTTTCGTTGCCATTTACTTTGGTCAAGGTTTCATTAAACTTGATAATAATATCTGTGATCTATATGTGTTTGTTCTTTTAAGATTTTCAATGTATTTTTCTTTGAATTTTGATGTTCTGTTATGAGTTTATTATATTTATCAGCATCGTCTTCATCTAAAGTACCAAATAATGTGTGTAAACCATTCCCAAAGATATTAAACCAACCTCTTCTGGCTCGCTTTGCAGGTAATAAAAATCTTATTTCCTCTAAATCTTTTTCTAATTTCATTACTGTGACCCCTAAAGTGGTAACATGATTGAATTTGAAGTGTATCTTATTTAATTTGAATTCTAAATTTTGAACCTGGCTATAAAATTATTTAATTGTTTTCAAAATCGAAAATAATGGATTTATGTTTTTGTAAACTGAAATAGTGTATGAAGTACAATGAGATTTCCTTTAGGATGGAAATATATTCCTGTATTAGGCAACTCATCCGTACTTATAGCTACGCATCTGAAAAAGAAACAGATTTATATAATTTAATGTGTTCGATGTTAACTATAGTGAATTGTTTGTTTCTCGATTTTTTATTAATTTTGAAATTTTTGTCCTTAATAATTTCCATTATCTGAAATGAACCTTACCATTTGGAATTACCCTGCCTGTTTATTAAGAAATTTCTTAAAAATATTTTATCGCCTATTTTGTACTGAGGTAACGGGTTTTTAATTCTCGAATCATGCGAGTCTTTAACTTTTTGTTTTTGCTGAGCTTGATTATTATGCGCTATTTCATGCAATCTGCTAAGAATGCCTTTTCTCTCGACTAGGTAGGATGCTGATGTTTTTTCATTCACGTGTAGATCTTAGGGATTATTTACATTTCTCGGTTTAATGCCGTATAATATTTCATATGGTACCAATTTAATACTACTATTTACTGAAGAGTTGTAAGATAACACTGCGTGGGATAGTAATGCTTCATAATTATTGCTATGTTTATTTGTGTCAATTAATGTGGCAATTGTATCTTTTAAGGTGCAAATAACTCTCTCTACAGCACCGTTTGCTTTTAGGGTGTTACGAAATAGTGTCTGCTCTATAAATAGTTCTTTCTCTAATTTTGATAGAATTTTATTAATGAATTCTCCTCCTTGATCAGAATAAACTTCTTTTCGTAATGCCGAAATTAGCTATGAATTTAAGAAAGTTGGTTTGATACCTCTTGAGCTGATTTTTCACTCAATAAGTAACACTGGATTTTCGTACGATGTTCTCACTTTTTTATATCTTTGACACGTTTCACCATTGTTAATATAATTTGTTACTTCGTCCTTGATTTCTGACCAATCGAAGTACTCATGAATTCTATTTAAAGTTTCATTGATACCCTTACGTCCGTACGCTGGCGGGTCGTGATGAAGAGAAATAATATTTTGTTTACTTTCCGGGTTACCTGAATTTTTATAGGTGTTAGTTTGTATTTCCTGATCGTCGGGAAAATTTAATTTGTTTCTAAGATAGTTAATAACTTTAATTAAAGTATCGTTTTCTTCCTTTGATACGGTAAATTGCAACAGATCATTAGAAGATGCCAAAGTTAAAATAATATTAGGCAGCTCCGACAGAACACAGACCAACTTTTACCTGCTGTCTCAACAGTGCGTTTTATAAAATACTACAAATGGTGCAGTAAACGCCATCTGTAGCACGATATATATATTAATTTTTAATGAATCTTGAATTTCGGGTTCAATTTTGATTCTAGAAAGAGCATAATGTTCCTTTTTTTATAAATGACTTCATAACTGTATTCTTCAAGCTTTAAACGCCATCTAATTAGTCTGGAGCCCGGATCTTTAATACTAAACAATCACGTACGTGGACGGTGATCGGTATAATTATAATTTTAAAGTGTTTTTCATACAAATATGGCCGAAAAAGTTTTGTAGCCCATGCGACTAGTTTCTGCCGAATTAAGTGTTAGACTGGCATACGCCACAGGCAAGTCTTTACCTATAGGACCTTGTGAAAGGACTGCTCCAGTAGCGTATTGCGAGGCGTCCGTTCTTTGAATTGAGGATATTGCAATACAGGGGATTGAGCCAAGTAGTTTTTGAGTTCTGTAAATGAATTTTGACATTGGTCTGTCCAAAGGAATTGTGTATCTTTTTTTAATAGAGTCGTCAAGGGCTTCGCGATCTTAGCATAATTAGGAATGAATTTACGATAATAACNACTGTTCGAGTCCTATTCATCAATTCGTTTCACTCAAAATTCAGTTTCTTTTTAACGTCTGCTTTTTTTGAAATAATAGTTTCTTTAAGAATCAAAATCTTTTGTTTCGACTTCGAGAAGGGTTTCTTTTGTGCCTATGCGTAAAATAGTGTTATGGATGGCACTGTTATAAATCATGAAGTAAAAAGGGTAAACAAATTGGTCAGGGTTGACAGCAAGAAGGCTGTCATAAATTCATGTCTTGTGAAAATATTCGGAAAGTCGGTACTTAAGAAGTTTGTGGTTGAAGTAAAAGTTACTTCAAATGCGTTAGTGAATAAAGAGAAGTGTTTATGCGTATAAAGGTGATTAAATAAAGTGAAGTGAGTTTATGCGAAAAGTGCCGACACCACATCTACTGTATAACACAAATTCAACAATCGAATCAGCATCGAACCGGTCACGAACCAGAACCTGCTACGAAGCATCAAACATCGGACATCACCAGAAGCAGCTAAGTAAACTATCTCAATTCATTTTAATTCCTGTTAATATCTCGCTCAATTAAGTTGTATATTTAAGTTCTATCGTTTTCTATTTATTTCAAAATCAGTAATTTATTCAAAATGCCAAATACCGATCAGTTAGATCAGTTAATTAGAAAAGGGGCAACACTTAAAGCCAATCTCACAAAGTTTACAAATTTTGTAAATAATGAAAGAAATCGTAATAACACGACAGAAATTAAGTTACGTTTACAGAGGGTTGAAAATAGTTTAAATGATTTCGAAGAAATTCAGGCAGAAATTGAATCTTTAACCCAAGAACCATCTAATGAATTTGATGAGTTCGAAAATCTGTATTATGCAATCATTAGTCGAGCACATGATCTCATTGAATCTCAAGCTGTCTCTGTGGAGAACACAAGTAATGCGAGTGATAATCCCCAAATTAATATACGTTTACCAAAAATTGAATTGGTCACCTTCGACGGTGCATACGATAAATGGTTAGATTTTTATAACTCTTTTTGTTCAATGGTCCACAATAACCAAAATCTAAATAAAATTCAAAAATTGCACTATCTTAGATCTTGTTTAAAGGGTGAAGCGGCGTCTATTATAAGCACATTAGAATAATCAGACCAAAATTATTGTATAGCAATTGATTTGTTAAAAGGTCGGTTCGACAATAAAAGAATCATCGTGCAAAATCACGTAAAAGCGTTAATGGAGTTACCCATTATTTTAAAGGAGTCTGCATGCGATTTAAGAAAATTAATTGACACAATACGAATACTCATACGCGCATTGAAATCGTTAGGGGAACACGTAGATGCATGGGATACTTTATTAATTTATGTAATCACGTCAAAACTAGATAGGAATTCTCATAGAGAATGGGAAAAATCTATCGTAGGGACAGAAGTACCAAACATGAAAACGTTCATGGAATTTTTAGAACAAAGGTGTCAAATTATTCAAGTCACGGTAAATAATGTAAAAGTTAATGCGGATACGACAATAGTTAGAAACAAATTTCAAAATCATACAAACAAGAGGCAAGTATTCACTATTGCCCACAAATCCAATCCATGCATTATCTGCAAGAAAGATCATAAATTATACGTTTGCGATACGTTTTTAAAGTTATCAGTCAAGGATTGGGCAGATAAAATTAAATCGCTTCATTTATGTTTTAATTGTTTTAAGACAGGACATCGTAACAATGACTGTACCTGGACAGGTTGCAAAAAATGCGGAAAAAAGCATAATACACTGCTACATTATGCAAGTAGGGATATTAATAAGCAGAATAAAGTTGTCGAAAATCAACCAGAAGAAGGTAAATCAGCAAGCTTAAACGTAAAGGTACATAGCGCAGTGATGACAAGACAAGTGTTGTTGTCCACCGCTTTAGTAAATATCAAAGGCAAAGATGGAAAAATGTTTGAAGCACGGGTTCTGTTAGACAGTGGGTCGCAGTCAAATTTCATAACAAAGAAATTCGCAGATCAACTCAACTTACCCTTAAAAAATGTCAATCTCCCGGTCGAAGCCCTAAACCAATTAGAAACGCGTATTAAATATTCAATTAAGACAAGTATTCATTCAAAAATGAATAACTATAAGGAAACCGCTGAATTCTTAGTGTTACCTAAAATTTGTAACAATTTGCCGAGTCAGTTGATAAACAAACAGTCACTAAGAATTCCCTCTAATATAGCCCTAGCAGATCCTAAATTCAATGAACCAAATAAAATTGATGCATTATTAGGAATCGAGATATTTGTTAATCTTATGCGTATAGGTCAAATTAAAGTACCAGGTCACAGAGCTCGAATTCATAAATCAAAATTAGGTTGGATCATATCAGGTAGGGTAGGTAATGAAACCAAACAGTCGGTTAAATCAAATTGCATGGTTACACTTAATACTTTAGAAAAGAACATTACAACAAATTCAGAAGTTAAAGAAAAACAAAATACAACATTTTTATCAGACAGGGAATATAGAGTTGAGAATCATTTTAAGCAAAACACAACACAAGACCCGGTTTCCAGACAATACACTGTTCGTTTACCATTTAATGAAGAAATTAGGAATTTAGGCGAGTCCTACAACTTAGATGCAAACCAATTTCAGTCGTTGGAAAGAAAGGTATCCAAGAATAATCAATTAAAGGTTCAATACATTGAAAATATGCGCGAATCGATTGTACTAAGTCATACGAAAGAAATTAAACAAAAGAAGGTTCAAGCCGAGCATTGTCCTTTACCTCATCACTCAATAGTTAAAGAATTAAGTTCTACCACGAAAGTTAGGATCATCTACAATTCATCATCAAAGCACCCGATAAATAAAGGGATAATTCGAAAATGCGTGGTTTGTTGTCCTGTCAAACCGACCAATTTTCTATATTTTATGGGTGATCCACCGCGTAACAGAATAATTCAGGTCCGCCAATTTTTAAATTCAGGTGTTTATTATTGCGGACCATTCTACATAAAGAAGAAGAAAATTAAAAACCGAAGAAAGGTTAAAGTTTATAGTTTTGTTAAATTAATTCAGTCGAAATCATACAACGACAGTGTGACTAAATTTCTGTTAAATAAAGGCATTACATGGCATTTAGCACCACCAAGGTCTTTACATTTCGGGGGGCTTTGGGAGGCTGCAGTGAAATCAGTCAAACATGACAATTTTAGAACAATCGAAGATAAATTATTCACCGACAAAGAACTGATAGAGTATACAATCGAAATTGATGCGATCCTTAAGTCCCGACCGATCACTTCTTTGTCCGAATACCATCTCCAAGCACTTACTCCTGCCCATTTCCTTGTAGGAGATACGTTTACTAGCCTGCCAGATCCAGAAATTCCAGAGCCAGTTAATCGTCTGCCCAGTTGGCAGGACATACAATACGTCGAGCAGCATTTCTGGAGAAGATGGTACAAGGAATACTTAAATAATTTAAACGTTCAGTCCAAATGGCAGGTAGCAAAGACAGCTGATATCAAGGTGGGTACCACGGTTCTCCTGAAGGAAGACAACACGCCACCGCGAGGTCGAATCATTGCAGTGTTTCTGATGGCAAAGTGCGGGTAATAAGTGTTAAAACGCGTTCAGGAGGGTACAAACGAAGTATCACGCGAGTTACACCTCTACCGATTGAATAAGTGAACTCATTTCCTTTCAGATATTGCTACAATTTAAGATTTCTATGTTCTAGGATAAGTACCTGTGTATAGTAGTTACGAATTTCTTTAATTGTATCCTAGTTCACATTTGCCAAATAGTTTAATAATTATTAACGGTTTAATAGTTCAATAAGTCGTAGATTTAATATTTCAATTATCATTTCAGTCGTGTAGGGAAAGTAGTGTATTTTTTTTGTTTATTATCTTTCGATGCGTTTTATCTAAATTTCTTTATTGAACGTAGTACCTTCGTTCAAGGTGGGCGGCATGTTCGAGTCCTATTCATCAATTCGTTTCACTCAAAATTCAGTTTCTTTTAACGTCTGCTTTTTTTGAAATAATAGTTTCTTTAAGAATCAAAATCTTTTGTTTCGATTTCGAGAAGGGTTTCTTTTGTGCCTATGCGTAAAATAGTGTTATGGATGGCACTATTATAAATCATGAAGTAAAAAGGGTAAACAAATTGGTCAGGGTTGACAGCAAGAAGGCTGTCATAAATTCATGTCTTGTAATGTGCAGGTCCATCGAGGACTCAAAGCGATTTATTTTATTGCCCCATAAAAGTAAACTTTCACTCGAAACTGGGTCAGATGGTGAAATCTGGGACTATTGTCTCTACCAGAACCACCCCCAGTGGTAATGACCAATGAAGCTTGTCATCCATAATATTTAGGAAGGGACTCCTACACTCCACCCCCTTTATTTGCATAAGTTAAGTTTATTTAAGTCTTAGTTTTAAGTTTCTAAGACAGACAAACTCAACGAGACAGACAGATTCACAAGACTCATATAGACTCAGAGATTGAGACTCAAAAGGATTCACAACATTATTCAGACTCACTTCAGAAATTCAAAACTTTAAGATTCAGATTCGATGTATATAGTGTAAAGGTGTACAGTAGGTGTAAATTCAATATATAAGTCCACAAATCAAACGTCTATGCGTTCTTCTTTCAACTAAATGCACTGCTAATTAGTTTTGGTGGTGCCGCTTTATTCTGCCCTACTGATAAGTATCAGCAGGATATTGCCGAAAACGAGCCCTTACAAGGCGACGAAACATCTCATGTTTAATAATAGAAATATTCTCAATTTTTACCCACTACATACTTCCTCAAATTAATGAGGAAAAATTTGTTGCTGTTGTCACACCCCCGCCGGGAATCGAACCCGGGCTCTTACGTTACGTTACGTTACGCGCCAATGCTTTGACAACTAAGCTACGAGAGATGACAACGGCAACAACGACAAACCGTACTATTAGTCACAGATCTGTCGAACTAATGTAACTATATACTGAATATAAATATACATACAATGTAGAAATCTTCCCGAAGTGAGCTTTGTAGCTTAGTGGTCAAAGCATTGGCGCGTAAAGCCAAAGAGCCCGGGTTCGATTCCCGGCGGGGTGTGACAACAGCAAAAAGTTTTTCCTCATTAATTTGAGGAAGTATGTAGTGGGTAAAAATTGAGAATATTTCATATTAAAAACTAACTCACTTCGGGAAGATTTCTACATTGTATGTATATTTAATAATAGATGTAAAAGTGAGTTCATCTCCTTCAAGATAAAATATATCAACGAACTGGTGATAAATTTCTCTCTTCTTCGTTTAAATGGTTTACACGAAGATTCGCATCTAATTTAATTATGCAATTGTTACTACGATAATTTTGACAGCTTGCGATGTGTGCTAATTTGTCTGACAATTTTTGAAGTATTGCCTTATTAATTTGGACTGTTTGTTCCTTATTAGAAAGATTAATAAGACTTGTACGAATAACTCTAATGCTATCTACCTTAACTAAGCAATCAGGGATTAATGTTGTATCGCTAATATTTTGCTTCGGAAGCATGCCTTCTGTAAAAGGTTCATAATTAGTTTTTATTTCAACAAATTTTTCGCAACGCGGTGGAATAATTACCGTATTTATTACTTTGACTTCTTTTTTTATTTGTAAAGGAATTGGTGCATAGTTACCTTGGAATTCTATTTGATTGGATTATAAATTAATAGAACAATGTAAATGTTGTAAAAAGTTAATGCCTAAAATACCGTCAATATTAATGTCAATATCTGCTACATAAAACTTAACTGTACTCCCTCGAAAATCAGTTTTTAGACTACCTAAGGTTTCAAAAAAATTGGAATTAATTCTTGATACTTTTTTTTGTTGTTCCTATCAATTTTATCTAAGAAGGTTTCATGTGGTTTCAATAAATTCACGGCAGCTCCTGTATCAATAAGTAAAGTAACTGGTTGGTTCTTTATTTTTGTTTTAATAAAAGGTAATGTTTCTACAAGAGTTTTAATTTTGTTGGTGGAAAAGCTGCTTAAATTTTGAAATGAGTTATTTTCGGGGTCTGAATCACAATCCCCGTCTTGTTCGTTCTCCGATAAGTTTAAGGGTTTGATGTGTTCGGGATATTCAATTTCGTATTCGGGTTCAGAATTTGTTTCTTTCTCAACTGCTTCTAGCGACCGAATTTTAGGTTTTGAAAACCCCTTAAATGGTGTACCAGAAAATCTATGCTATTGGTTAAAAGAGTTTGGCTTAAAATTAGATGTACTTGGCTTAGGAGTACTTACTTTGAATATTATTTAGAAGAAATTTTCTCTATTTTAAGCTACTGTTTTTTATATTCCAAAAATTTTTGTCTTTCCTGTCTTTCTTTCATTTGTTTATCTATTTCATTCGCTAAACTAAAAGCTTTTTCTAATGTTACAGGTTTTGATGGTAAAACTGCTATCTCTAACTCATGATTTATGTTCATTAAAAATACAGTTTTGGCTAATTTATTAATAAATTCTGTAACAGCGACAATTTCTTCTTCTGTTTCGTAGTCTTCTGTTGCAGAAACTACCAAGTTGTCTCTAATCAGTGAAATTTTATTGTAAATGTCTTTAACGCTGCTGTTTACTTTGGGTCTATAACGAAATAGATCTCCTACTAAACTTTCAGTACTTTTTTCTAAACCAAAATTATTTTCAAGGTGGCGTTTAATATCTGGCCATTCATCTACTCTTTTAGAAAGAATAATTTTGCCTGCCCTACCAGTTAATTTTGTTAAAGTCAGTCTAACGAAATACTGAGTATCGCCAGCACCGCAATTAATAAAAACAAAATCTACATTTTCAATAAACTGATGGAGAGGTATGTTATCACCATCAAACGTAGGAATAAGCTCTGCCAATTCCCTTCTTGAAAAGTTTCTTTCCTCGTTTGAGGTCATGTTTCTCAAGTTTTCAAGTATAGAATTTATGTAATTTTAAAAAAAGTAAAGGTATTTGTAAACCTGTACAGTTTGGTAAATTGGTTAATTAAAGGATCACCAACCTTGCCAATAAGATGCTTGCTATGTAGAGGTGCAAGTTCATGGGTCCTGAGCAGCAGGGCGAACAGGCGGAAATCCAATTTTTGATTTTCCCTTAGTCGGAATGTCTCCTGAAGGCGAAACTGCGAAAGGTTTCTATGGACAACACGATGTTCCACTTCTCCAATGAGTTCCCAATGTTAAAACAGTTTTCTTCGAGAAAAAGGGTTCACCACTATATTCCCGAAAAAGTTCACAAATCTGTTCGAGAAAAGTTCACCACTAAATTCCCGAAAATATTCACTGATCGCCTTTTTTGAAATTACGGAAAAGACGATCCTACTGACTGCGCCAACTGATACGATAAAAGTTCCAACAAAAGAGTTTTTAAAAAGAACTTTATTTTACAATTACAAGATAATGATTATCAGGCCTAGTCTGAAGCTAGAATGATTTGAGTTTTCATAAAAGAATATAATATTGATAATTTGTCTACTAAGCATTTCTAAATTAAATAATAACCAGCTGCAGGTATGGGAAAATAGTGTCCTTGAAAAGAGTCGTCATATTTAGCATGTAACACCTCCCCTTTGAGATGGAAAGTTAATCTTGCAATTAATTTTCCAAGGGTGTCGGAGTCTTGTACTGTCTTCTAGATGTAATGACCGGTGAGGTTCGGGGTGAAACCTCCCTTATATAGCTTGTTGGGTTAGAAGTTGACGTCTGATACCGGACCACGGGTTCTTCTCTCGCTGTGGTGTTGTAGTTGACAATTCGTAAACAGTGACCGGGATGACAAATTGGATTTGGTCTACAGAATTTGAAGCATCCTGGGCAACAACAATAAACCAAACAAACCAATAGTAATACTGATGTAATTGCAGCCAATGTGGTTAACCAATAATTTCCATATATTTTTGAAAATTTTCTTTCTTCTTCGGTATCGATTTTGTTCTTAATGTCCATGAGTTTTGCTGCGGCCAGGTTTAAACTCTCTTGATTTAAGTAGTTTAGATTGAGGGGTTGAAGATTTGGTGACTTGTTTTTATATTTTTCTTCGAGGCAGCAGTCTGATGGGATAACTGGGAGTTCGGTGTCTAAATTGATTGTCTTGTTATTATTTCGGGTGTCCGTGGTTGTTATACGGAGTCCATTAGAAAAATAACAGGTGCATTTTTGGTGGATTGTAATGAGGGTCGGTCGTATAATTTCGACTTTGTTTATCGGTAAATTTTCACATTTATAAGTGAAGTCGAGTGTACTTGTGGAAGCTGCTAGCCAAATGTTTTGATCAATTTTTTGAATCAGTTCCTCACTTGCAAGAGTGGTGTAGATTTCACATGTATCAGGAAACGATTTTGATGTTAATAATTGAGGAATGCAGGCTTTGTTGTGAAACAGTTCCTGTGGTTCAACTTCTTCTGATATCCAGATATTCTCAATTTGTAGCAAATCATTTACGGACAGAATGTCGATGAACCATTGGTGGTCAGTAGATAAAGCAAGATATGGCGTTGGTGGCAAAAGGATGTGAAATAAGGAGTTTTGAGTAGGTACCGGATAAGGGAAAAGTTGGTACAACTTGAACTGTAAAGATTTACAAAGAGGAATTTCTAATTTAATCAATAAGCCTTGATTTAGTAAATAAATTTTGGGCTTGATTATCAAATAATATTTATAAATTTCACTATCATCTACTGGAAATGGCAGTACGGACTCGGTAACATCAATTTTGTTTAATTCAGTTTTTAATTGTTCATGATTTAGGATTGATGGGTGTAACATACCTGCTCTTGCATAAGATAATGACTCTAAAATATTAGAAACTTCCTTTTGGACTAAATTAGCGATTTCAAGAAGAACAGTCACTGTGTTTATCATATGAAGTGCTAGATGATTTTCATTAATTCTATTTGTATCATTTTTTAATGACTGATCGATAGCTAACAAATTTTGCTGAAGTGTTTTTTCGTTGCCATTTACCTTAATCAATGTTTCATTGAAACTTGATAACAATACCTGTGATAGATGTGTTTGTTCTTTTAAGATTTTCAATGTATTTTTGTTTGAATTTTGTAGTTCTGTTATGAGTTTATTATATTTATCAGCATCGTCTTCATCTAAAGTACCAAATAATGTGTGTAAGCCTTTTCCAAAGATATTAAACCAACCTCTTCTGGCTCGCTTTGCAGGTAATAAAAATCTTATTTCCTCTAAATCTTTTTCTAATTTCATTACTGTGACCCCTAAAGTGGTAACATGATTGAATTTGAAATGTATCTTGTTTAATTTAAATTCTAAATTTTGAATCTGGGTATAAAATTGTTTAATTGTTTTCAAATTCGAAAATAATGGATTTATGTTTTTGTAGACTAAAATAGTATATGAAGTGTCAGATACAATGAGATTTCCCTTAGGATGGAAATATATTCCTGTATTAGGCAACTCATCCGTACTTATGTCTACGGCTACGCATCTGAAAAAGAAACAGATTTATATAATTTAATCTGTTCAATGTTAACTATTGTGAATTCTTTGTTTTTCGTTTTTTTATTAATTTTGAAATTTTTCTCGTTAATAATTTCCATTATCTGAAATGGACCTAACCATTTCGAATTACCCTGCCTGTTTATTAAGAAATTTCTTAAAAATATTTTATCGCCTATTTTGTACTGAGGTAACGGGTTTTTAATTCTCGAATCATGGGAGTCTTTAACTTTTTGTTTTTGCTGAGCTTGATTATTGTGCGCTATTTCATGCAATCTGCTAAGAATGCCTTTTCTCTCGACTAGGTAGGATGCTGACGTTTTTTCATTCACGTGTGAATCTTGGGGATTATTTACATTTCTCGGTTTAATGCCGTATAATATTTCATATGGTACCAATTTAATACTACTATTTACTGAAGAGTTGTAAGATAACACAGCGTGGGAAAGTAATGCTTCATAATTATTAGTGTGTTTATTTGTGTCAATTATTGTGGCAATTGTATCTTTTAAGGTGCAAATAACTCTCTCTACAGCACCGTTGCTTTTAGGGTGGTATGCAATGGTGTACGTGTGCTCTATAAATAGTTCTTTCTCTAATTTTGATAAAATTTTATTAAGGAATTCGCCTCCTTGATCAGAATGAACCCTTTTTGGAATGCCGAAAGTAGCTATGAATTTAAGAAGGTGGTTTGATACCTCTTGAGCTGATTTGTCACTCAATAAGTAACATTGAATAAATTTAGACAATTGATCCTGGATTACTAAAACGGTTCGTTTTTGTTTTTTTGAAAAGTAAATTTCGGCTGTATCCATATCTATGCGTTCAAACGGATATGTTGGCGTTTCTGTTATAGTCATTGGACTTTCGTACGATCTTCTCACTGTTTTATTTCTTTGACACGTTTCACAATTGTTAATATAATTTGTTACATCGTCCTTGATTCCTGACCAATCGAAGTACTCATGAATTCTATTTAAAGTTTCATTTATACCCTTATGTCCGTACGCTGGCGGGTCGTGATGAAGGGAAATGATATGTTGTTTACTTTCCGGGTTACCTGAATTTTTATAGGTGTTATTAATTTGTATTTCCTGATCGTCGGGAAAATTTAGTTTGTTTCTAAGATAGTTAATAACTTTAATTAATGTATCGTTTTCTTCTTTTGATACGGTAAATCGCAACAGATCATTAGAAGATGCCAAAGTTAAAATAATTAAGACGTTTTCAAATAATTCTCTAGGATTTTGATAATTGTTTACTATATATGTTAAGTTAGGGTTTGATTGCGATTGTTTAAGTTCTATATTTTCATCGAAACTGGGACTTTCTGTGTCGTGAAGAATAAAGTTTACCTTTTTTATTTTATCAGAAGGAAAGAGAATTTCGTAAGTATGATTTTTATCGTTAAATTTTCCTACCACGGTCTTAGGTGTGTCATAAGATCTTTCGTCCATAAGAAATATATCATAATCAATACCCTCGGGTATATCCGCAACACTTCTTTCNAAGATCATCACCAAGAAAATCTGAATCAGGAGTACCACAAGGATCACTCCTAGGACCAGTACTCTACCTTCTATACACTGTAGACATGCCAACTAGACCACACATATTCATCGCCCAATACGCAGACGACACACTCATAGCAGCTCAAGCAAAAACAAGAATTCACACCGTCAAAAGACTAAACAATTATATCATCGAACTTGAAAAATGGCTAAGGGCCTGGCGAATCAAAACCAACCCTAACAAAACTGAAGCCATATGCTTTAACTGAAAAAGCAGAACGCCATCCACGAACGTAATATTCCAAGGAACCGAAATCTCACTCTCAAAAGAAGTAAAATATCTGGGAATTATTTTTGAACAGGATTATTTGAAACACCATAGACACCCCCTGATATATCAGAAAGTCACAAATACAGAGAGAAATGAATATCCCACCATTACAGGAATTCATAGCAACAATTACAAATTCCTTTAAGGACCACTTGGACCATCACGAAAACCCAGAAATCAGCAATCTCCTAAACATTACATCAACAGATAGATACATAAAACTACCTTTACAATAAACTAACTAAAATTTCCAGAATTAGTTATTTTGCATCCCTCGACTTGTGATTGCTCTATTAAGAAAACTGGTTTGAACTTTTTCGATCAAGAAAAAATGACCACACACGTACGCAGATACCCACACGTACACATCTTCGTACATGCGCGTATACACACACACACACACACACACACACACACATCATATAAAAACCACAATTACATAATACACAAATACATACTGCTGAAGAGGACCTTAAGTGATCCTAGAACGGCCTGAGGTACAGGAGTTTTTTTACATTAGATGTTTATCAGTTGAATTTGGAATTTAAAGGAAGCAATACATTGCAAGAAATTAACTCACGTTTGCAAGTGTAACTGGTTAGTGTGCAGTGTGGAAATTTTGAGTGATCGATAAATATTGACAGTAATTTTGTTGCAGTCATAATGCAACATGAAAAAAGTTAATATTTACTAGAAACATTATCTCCCTTGTTAAGATAGAAGAGCAGGTCACACAGGTGGTTATTCACGACGTAGTTAAAAATCATGGATTCCAATAACTAAAAACCTATTAGTCATCCATTGTTTAACCGATTGTTGCAATACCACTCCATATTATATAAAATAGGAATAGAATTACACAGACTTTCAATATTATCTGAAGTTGAAGCAATGACAATTGCTAGCAAATATATTTCATTATTATATAAAAATAAGAATAAAAGCATCACAGACTTAAACAATTTAAGGTTTCATTTAACCTCATCAACATTATGCAAATCTACTTCTGGACTTCCACCAACTGAAGATGCTTTTAGACAACATCTAAAAAGGTATTTTCAGGCTATAAGTCTTAAGAATTTTATGATTTGTAAGAAGGTATAAAAGAAATAGGTTTAGTAATTAACTGTTTAATCTTAAAAATACAAATATATAAATGAAATACAGAAGAGAGCTCGCCGAGGTGGCCATCACGAACGTTACCAAAAGATCAATCGCACCAAACCGCTTCGCACGTGTTTCACCTAAACCCTTTACACCGTTGCCGTTCCAGGTGTCTATTCATCCGCGACCAAGTTACAAAGTTACAAAAATTTAAATTTCCTCTTACAGTTCGACCATCTTGACATTCGACCGACCTCGGACGAGACAACGTCAATTCCTTAATAAATACATACTCGAGAACTGAAAAATAAAACATGTGTGAGAAGATACAAAATGAACGATACAAATTAATTTAACTATCATTGGTACGCCAAGGTTTCAAATTTTTTGGTTTCCAGACGCCCTAATATAGTTTTTGTGCGACATGAAAGCCTTTAATGTCCGCCACAATATAACGATAATAATTTCGCAAGGGCCTTTAAACCGTGGAATCAATTTATGTGGAGACACTTGCGCACTTTCGAAATTACGGATCATAACATAACATAACAGTTTCCAGTTTTATATTTATTAGCAGGCTTATGTTTTTTATCGTAGTGTTTCTTTTTATATTCTTGAGATTTTATAATTTCCTCACTAGCTTTATTCCCTATTTCCATTTTTCGTTCATTATCACAAAACTTTTCCTAAATATTCCTTAATTTTGTCGATGTCCTTACCTCTTTGATCTACTCCAAACAATAGTTTATTGGGCGCTTCGCCAATAGATTTATTGACAGTATTATTAATAGCATATTCTACATCCGATAAAATTTTTGACCAAGTATCTTTTTTCTTGTTATCAATTAATTTTGAAAGAACTCAAAAAGCGACTAACCCTCTCCACCTGGCCGTTGGCTTGCAGAGAGCCCGTAGCAACCTTAAAATGTGCTTTTATATCATGATCCTTAACAAATTCGTCGAATTCTTGAGATGTGAAGCAGCTACCTCGATCCAGTTTTCTAGCCTTAGTTTTTNAGAGAGATGGTATGCCACTCCGCAGCAGTGGAGCTATTCGCACACTAGCGCTCGCAAATTTAACAGTGCGTTCCAGTATCTGTAGTCTAGTTCAATGGGTAATATAAATGCATCGACGTTTACTAATAGACATGCCTTAGCGGTCAGAATTGTGGTACAATAAAAATTATTTCTAATGGATTTATTGCTTTTCAACAAATTTTAAAATACGCCAATAATTTGTTAATAATTTCTGCGATAAAGATACCACACGGCAATGTAAAATCACACACGGGTATCGCACACCTGCCTCATTTTCACCTGACTACCGCTATTGACTCATAAGCGCCTGTGTGTGAAAGATGGTATCTCACTCCGCAGCAGCGGAGCTATTCGCACACTTGCGCTCACAAATTTAACATAGCGTACGCGTTCCAGTATCTGTAGTCTAGTTCAATGGCCGTGACTATTACCATAGACGTATATTAATGGACGTGCCTTAGCCATATGTCGATGTAATAATTTCTTGTATCGAAAAGTGACGGAGATGGGGTATGGTTTCGGACTAGTACTATCTCTTTCATGACGCGCTTACGCACTATCGTAAGAGAGATGGATATTGTCCGAAACTTCGTTCTATCTCTTTCTTTCGTTGTACCACAATTTTGACTGCTAAGGCATGTCCACTAAACGTCAATGACTATTACCTATCGCATGTCTATGATTAGTGACTGTGTAATTCGCAAAGGTTATCTGCTCATAACATGTTAATTTACATAAAAAATTGTTTAAAACACCTTCCCTCTGACTGTTTTCTTGTATTTCGTCAATAAATAAAGTAGTGTAAGCTTTTTATAAACGAAAAAAGTTATTTTCGATAAAGGAAACGACTTTTAGTTAATAGTAGCTGTCAAAATGAGCTGTCAACTTTGACGTGCGATCTACAAATATTAATTTGCAAAAAAAGCGTTAAAAAGGCCCTCCCCCGGATTATTTCATGTAAGTTTTGGTCATTTTACATCATTTTCAGTAAAAAATGTTGCATTGCACTCAAATAAATAATTGAAGTGAAACTCCCTTATCGACGGTAGTGTATAAAATCGACATGTGTAACGTCATGCATCACGCACCACGTGTTTTACCCTGGTAATCAAAGGTATCAAAAATATAGTGGGCATAAGTGTCCGTTGGTCCGAAGCTGGAGACTTCTGTGGAAACAAGTTATTTACAAAAAAGCGATAGGATAGTTATGGTTAAATTAAAATAGATACCGGTAAAAACTGTATTACTGTAGGTCTACATGCCTACATCCTCTTGTAGTGATGAAGACGTAGAAGCAGTTTATGCAGATATAGAACGCGTGTTAAATTTAGTGAAAGCGCAGGGAAACCTAATAGTTGTAGGAGACTTCAATACAGTAATAGGTGTAATAGCAGGTTCCTTTGGATTAGGCAACCGAAATGATAGAGGAGACAGACTGAACTTTTCAATAAACATAACCTAACCGTGGGCAAATACTTTATTCAACTATCACGTTAGGAGGCGCTATAAGTGGAAGATGCCAGGTGATTTAAGGAGATATCAGTTAAATTACATACTTGTTAGGCAAAGATTTAAAAATCAAGTGAAAGAATGTAGGAGTTATTCAGGAGCAGATATAGATAAAAATGGAAGCGGTACTGACAAAACACAACTGTATGAAAAGAAGTAAAAGTAAAACAAAAGTATTGGTATGTAAGAGAAAAAAGTAGAGAAAGAGCGTATATAAAGGCAGGAGACAAAAAGTTAGAAGAAGTGGCTGATTTTAGGTACCCAGAAAGTCAGATAAATTAGGACGGAAGTAGTAGTGGGGGTATAAAGAGGATAGTGCAGGGTAGAGTCGTCTTCAATAAAAAGAAGTCACTTCTATGCTCGCGCACGGTAAATTTAGACATTTTAAAAAGGTTTTAAGGGTGTGTTTAGAGCGCGGCGCTGTACTGGTGTGAAACATGAAAAGAAACGGTTAGAAGCGTTCGAAATGTGGTGTTCCAGGCGAATAATGAGGATAACGTGGGAAGAGAAGATTACAATGAAGCGGTATTAGAAAGAATACAAGAACAAAGAACTCTATGGAAGTCAATAAAAAATAGGCGAGATAGGTTGGCAGAACACCTTCTCAAGCATATAGGTCCAGTTAGAGATATATTAGAGGCAGAAACGGGAGTTAGGAGAGGTAGAGGTAGACCTAGATTAGATTACTGTTCGCAAATAATTAAGGATGTAGGTTGTTGTAGTTTTATGGAAATGCGAAGATTAACTCAAGATAGGAATGAGTGTAGGTGCGGGTCCAACCAGTCTTAGGACTGACGACTTTATGATGATGACCTCTACTTTCTATACTAACCGGTCAGTAGCAACAGATTAAAATGGTCATTTTGACCAATTCTCAGCAGATCGCGCATACGCTGTACTGTATACATATGGATTTGTATGCGTCTGTGCTTTTAACAAAAATAAACCAATGTTCCGCATTGGTTCGCTTGAAATAAAGTTGTATTTTTCTGCTGTTTAGCAATCAGTAATGCAATAGTTTAATTTAAAAATACTACAATAATATATATTACAAACTAATAAAATTTCATTTTTTACGCGTGTTCACTAATACACGCTCATACCTTTTTTTTTAGACAATATATTTCTGTAGATAACAAAGTATGCATGAGTTTTGAGCATCACCCTTTCATTTTTTGTAGGAAGGAATATGTTTTTTCTGAATTTCTATAAAGATTTTCAAAAACATCCGGACACCACCTAAAATTAGTTGCCGATCACTGCCTTACACAGTCAGGCGACACTAAAAACCGCAAGACTCCGTACCTTTTGGGCAGGCGCGAAATTGACTCCTGTCAAGAATGTCTATGAGAATCGTCTTGCTGCCCTTTTTCATATTTTTAAATCGTTCTAACCTCTAACTACATTTTTAACCGTCAATTCAATTCATGGTTAATCGTGTATGCTGATTTATTTCATTCGTTTTTGGATTTCCTTCATCTGCAGAATTGTGCACATGCAACAGTGTTTAATCTATGCATTAAACAAAGACTCATAATCATTGTTTAAAAAGCGAATTTATTCTGCTTTCTTAAAACAATTACTTATTTTTGTGTTTAGCTTATAAGTGGTGCTGGTGTAAATAGTGTCGAACAATTTAATGTATTTGTTTATATTATTAGGCAGACGTTTTTACGTTATATCTGTTATATTATATTAATCATTTTCAAAATCAGAAAAATATAAATAACAAAGAAGTACATCAAGACCGTGAAACGCAATTGAAGATAGCAATGCAAACGTATCGCATTGCAATGAATCAACTGGATGATGAAGCCTTTCAAGTAGCACTCAAGGAATTTGGAAAGCATACAGAAAAAGTTCAAAAACAAAGTAGAAATTTAAGAAAACGTAAAATGGCTAAACAGGAGTATTTCCTATCTAAGAAAAAATAAAGTACGTATGTAATCTAATCCCAAACATGAGTTTTTCTAAACATTAAATGAGAAACCTTGATTAAAAGTTTTTTTATTTTTCTAGATGATAAAGTTAACGAAAGCAGAAAGGAGTACATTAGGATTCAAATGTACAAAACCATTTTGTATGTACTCTTCAGAAAGACTTAATCTAATCGAAACAGTTGTACTTTGTATTTTAATAAAAACCTTCGAAAAAGTTTAAAGTGAGAATTGTTTCTTCGTTTTTTGTGATGTTTTAGCTTTGTTTCATAGAAACCTGTCCATAATTACAATAAATTTAATAATTAATTAAACATGTTTGTTATGTATTTATTTTGCATTATAAATTTGTTGAAATAATTTTTTATTTTTTATTTTATTTTCCATTCATATTAATAAAGAATGCGTTTACATTGTATATGAGTATCATTTTTCTGCCTACGTTATCAATTATTAGTAGATTACTGCCCAGTTTATTTCTACTCCTCAGATCAGAACGCTTAAGATCGTTTGTTTGAATTCGAATAAAAAGGCGGCAAGAGCAAAATCATAGACATAACTCAAAATTATTTCGCGCCTGCGCAAGAGCTACGGAGTCTTGCCGTTTTTAGCGTCGCCTTACACAGTCGGGTATCGTATTCCTAATACTTCCTAATATCCATGGACAGAGCGTTCATGTTCCCCATAGACATATATTAATGGTCGTGCCTTAGCCGTATGTCCTTGCAATAGTTTCTTCGCTCGAAAAGTGAGGGAGATGGCGTGTGGTTTCGGACTAGTACTATCTCTTTCATGACACGCTTACGCATTATCGTGAGAGAGATGGACGTTGTCCGAAACTTCGTTCCATCTCTTTCTTTTGTTATACCACAGTTCTGACCGCTAAGGCATGTTCCATTAGTAAACGTCGTTGGTAGGGAATTTTGTGACTCGGTCCTATTCGGTAAAACTCGGTTTGACTGATTCTCTGCTCTTTTCAACGCTACATCTTTTCTATGTGCTTTCATTTTATGACTTTTGACTTGTTGCTTATTCTTGTTATAAACAGTTGTAAAAACGAAATCAATGTAATATGTAAATAGCTATAACTATTTAGTTGTGTATAATCTAAAATGCACCATAAATGCACTAAATTCTAGTTTTGAGATAATTCTGTGTGCAGTAGTGAGTGAAAATAAACTATTTATTATGCTGTTACACCACTAAATTTTAGAAATGGATAATTATTTGGACCCCGACTATGAATTTGCATGTGTTACTGCTGAAAGAAAAAAAATACGTCTAGAAAAGGGTTAGTTAATGCTTCATATGTTATTCTGTTTAATCTTTACAATTTATGTTATGATTTTGTAGATCAAAATGAAGCTTTGCAAAAGGCTCAGGGGCTGTTAAGTCAACAATTTGAAATTGAATTAAAAGAAAGACAGAGCCAGTTGGAATTAATTCAAGATAGAATTAGTAGAGCTCAAAAAACCTTACATTTACTACGCTATGCATTGATTACTTCTTATTACAATAGAAAAGATCTAGAAGTAACATTTTCAGATACTTATAATGAAGGTGAAAATTTATCTGTCGATTATCAAAAAAGAATTCATCCTGCCCTCAAAAAATTAATAGGAAAGGATGATTCCAATCTCGCATATATTTACAGTTCTGGTTTGAGAAGTAGACTAAAAACGAAACAACATTTATTAGACAATTCAAGTACTACTCAAGAAACAATTGATAATAATCACTGTGCTTCAGTACAAGAACAAAATGAATTGCAATACGAGTATCTTCCTAAAGAAAATGAAATTGGAAAGTCAGTTGATAATGTTCGTAATAGACGCAAGCAAAAATACAGAATTCTTATTGGAAACATTTCAAAATGGATGCCTTCTGATGGTTCCACTCATAAATGGATGGTTTATGTAAGGGGACCAAAAGAAAGCCCTAATATTTCCAGTATTGTTCAGAAAGTAATTTTTCATCTTCATCCTTCTTACAAACCTAATGATGTAGTAGAGCTAAAGTAAGCAGAATCTGTTGGTTAAAAGTTTTTGTATATGACTTTGTGTGATTATAATTTTTTAAAGTGGATCTATTATTTTGTAGATCTGCTCCTTTCCACTTGTCTAGAAGAGGATGGGGTGAATTTCCCCTACGAGTAAAAATTTATTTTCACTCTTCATTAAACAAACCTGTGGATGTGATACATAACTTGAAACTGGATCGGACATATTCTGGCCAGCAAACATTAGGTAAATAGTAATTTTAATAGTTTTGTATACCACACATACACACACTCAAAATGGCAAATTATGTTGAAAACTTTAATTTTGATTTTCTAACCCATTACAGTACTTTCTCTGTAACTAGGAACTTAACAAAGAAAACACTGTAAATGTGATATGAATATGTAGTAATTTTGTCTTTTGGTATTTATAATTAAATTTCACAGTAGCTGACTGATATGAAATCAGAAAGTATTTTTCATACTGTTGAGTAGGGTAAGCATCATTAACGAAATAATCGCCAGTAGTATCATTAAATATCGTGGGAGTTACTAAATTTAGTTATTCTGCATGTTCATCTTCACTGTAAAGTATAAATGACCGTCTTTATTTGTTTATTCACAGAAAGATTGTGAAATTTTCGGCAACCGATCTGTTAATATCTACACATTTTCCTTTATAAAATTTTAGTATAACCTTTCCGTATAACATTGTAAAACAAAGCAGTGGCTAATATGGAGTGCTTAATTTTTAAATTAAGTATTTCATAGGAGCAGTAGAGAAGTAGAGACTATCATTATAATGAGACTGCGTCGTAGTATTAGAAAGTAGGCAATATTGTGTGCATTTAGGACAAAAAATGCGGAAACTGGTAGGGCGTCGTCACCTCATCTGTCAGTCCGACCGCAATTTTACTCACGATTGGAGTGCTTAAGGCAGTGAAGTTATAAGTTGTGAGATAAATGTTATGCAACATAATTTTCATTAATAGTAGTTTTCTGAATAGCTTCTTTTTTTTTTTATTAATTGTAAAAACATTTTAATTAATAACATGTACCTATTTTAATGCTGGACAAACGGGATGTGCATGTTGTGCATGCAGTTGCTGTAAAGAATTTAATTCAGACATAAGCCATACTGATGCATAGAGAATTTCTTTTAATTAAAGTTTCCTAAAGCAAAAAACCCGCTGTTATTTCTAGTAAACATTTAGTAAACATTTACTAGAAATGACTTCAACATTCGAATGAACAAGAAATTAATTTTTTATTCAGCATTTAATTAAAATACGAGGGTGGATTGATAAGTTTCCGGCCTAACCAAGAGATGACGCCACTAGGCCTACCTTGAGGTGACATTCTATAGTACCATCCTTGGATAGCTTGTAGCTATAGTTTCAGCCCGATCTCCTTGCTAGTGTAGGTTTGACAGCACGCTGAACAAGACGCCTCTGTGGTTTTCGTAAAAATGGAAAAGCAGGAAAATCGTGCTGTCATCAAATACTTTTATTTGAAGGGGTTAACGCCGAAGGAAATTAAAAAAGAGATGGACTCAACACTGGGGACATCCTCCCCGTCATATTCAACCGTTAAGCAGTGGGTTTCCGAGTTTAAAAAGGGTCGTGTGAGCACCTCTGATGGGCCTCGCTCAGGACGCCCCGTTGAGGTCACAACTCCAGATATGATCGAAAAAATTCATCAAATAGTGCTGGGAGACCGCAGATTGAAAGTGCGTGAGATAGCTGAGACCTGTAAGATGTCATATGAACGTGTGCAACATATTTTGCACCAACATTTGCATATGGAAAAGCTCTGTGCAAGATGGGTGCCGCGTTTGCTAACAGTCGACCAAAAATTGATTCGAAAAAACATTTCTACCGCAAATTTGTCATTGTATAAGCGTAATCCAAGCGAATTTTTGCGTCGATTCGTAACCGTTGACGAAACGTGGGTCCACCACTACACTCCTGAAACCAAAGAACAGTCTAAACAGTGGATTGGACCAGGGGAACCAACTCCAAAGAAGGCAAAAACAATTTTTTCGGCGAACAAGGTTATGGCTACTGTTTTTTGGGATGCAAGAGGTATTATATACATTGATTACCTTGCAAAGGGTAATACTATCACTGGTCAATACTACGCAGACTTATTGCAACGTTTGAGCCACGAGGTGAAAATTAAACGACCTCATCTGGCGAAGAAAAAAATCTTGTTTCATCACGATAACGCACCAGCGCACACGTCAATCGTTGCGACGGCTAAAATCAACGATCTAAAGTTTGAATTGATGCCGCACCCTCCTTACTCTCCAGACCTAGCCCCGAGTGACTATTTTCTGTTCCCTAATCTCAAAAAATGGCTTGGCGGTAAGAGATTTGCGGACAATGAAGAAGTAATCGAAGCTGTAAATGGTTATTTTGAGGAGCTTGACGAATCAGTCTATAGAGATGGCATTAATAGACTGGAACACCGCTATGAGAAATGTATCAGCCTTGGAGGAGATTATGTTGAGAAATAAAAAAAAAAAATTTTTAAAAACCTTGTTTTTCTTGGTCAGGCCGGAAACTTATCAATCCACCCTCGTAGTAGAATTCTGATCAATTTATGAATCAAATAAAATATTTTGTCAGAACAGTAAGTAATTAATTTAATGTCGAGGGCATATTTCTATTTAAGCGTCACCGGACGGCAGTGGCTTAGCGTGAATTTCTGAGGAGAATTTTAAATTTTTCCGATATTTTCGCAGTTATGATTGTTGGAAATCACGTGGTCCGCCGGTTTCCCCCACCATCCTATACACATGGGCTCTCGTTGTTTATTGTTTCCGTTGTCATAGTTAGTTACTAATCAATCTTTGTACACAATTGTTCACTTTGTATTTTCGAGTTCAATATAAATCGGTTGTTTAAAATTTAGACGAGTGTTTCGTTTCCATTTGTCACCCAACCTCCAACAGGTTATGGGCCCAGGCAAATAAACACGCGGGTCTATATAAACCGAAGAAAATAACCTCAATGTGATTAAGAGAACGGCGTGTCGGCGCGGCAGTCATCTTGTTTTTTCGAGAAGCTTTGAGGTGAAGCAAGAAGGAACAAAGGACGCGTTCTTGGACATTGTGTACCCGATCGATAGTAAATAAAAGGAAGGACATGAGTGCCAACGGTACTTTGCATATTGAGGCCCTAGGCCGAGATAATTACAATATGCGGAAACTGAGGATCCGCGCCGTTTTAGTCAAGAATGGTATGTGGGGCTATGTCAACGGAACTTTGACCAAACCAGATCCGTCGAAAAATAAAAATGTTAACGACGTCGATGTACAAGAGTGGTTGACGAACGACGAGAAAGCTCTGTCCGACATCACTCTAACCCTCAGTGACAACCAGTTGATGACAGTAAAGCACTGTAAAACGTCTTGCGAGATGTGGCTCAAACTGGAAAGCACAAATCAGTCGAAGGGGCCGGCTCGCAAGGCCGCGTTGCTCAAAAGTCTGATGATGCAGAAGATGACAGAAGGTAGTGATGTACGTGATCATCTTGGCAACTTTTTCGGAAACGTCGACAAGCTATCGGAAATGGACATCAGACTGGACCCAGATCAACTCACCATCCAACTGCTGTACAGTTTGCCTCCAAGTTTCAAAAGTTTTCGAATCGCAATCGAGAATCGAGACGAACTGCCAACCGTTGAGAGCCTGTGCACCAAAATAATCGAGGAAAGCGACGTCAGAAACAACGCTTCATCGATTGTTGATCAAGGTGCCATGTTCGCCAATAGGAAGGGTCCCGATAAAAAGTATCGACCGAAGCCAGCTCGGAACTCGAACGAGAAGAGCGACAAGGACACCTTTTTTTCCCTACAAGTGTTCAAAGTGCGGAGTTAAGGGACACAAGGCGGCTAACTGCAAGGGCAAGGGCAAGAAAAACAAGTTAGAAGACGTATCGATGCTTGCGATATTCGAGGAGAGCCACACGTGCCATATCGCAACTAGCGGCGTCGAGGACGTCTGAAGCCTCGACAGCAGATGCACTTCTCACCTGTGTGGCGACACGACGAGATTCATCGAGCTGGATAAAAGCGAGACGGGACGGCTGAAATTGGCGAGCAGTGCGACGGCGGAGATAAGGGCGAAAGGAACGGCGAGAATTGCGACTAGCGTGGATGGCCAGCCGCACAAAGTTACCCTTAATGAGGCACTGCGCGTTCCCGAGACCCGGACCAATCTTTTGTCGGTGTCGAAGATCATTGATCACGATTTTTCGGTCGTTTTCGACAAAGAGAAAGCGGAGGTTTTTGATCGAGACAGTGTGACGCACATGATTGCAAATCGCAAGGAGAACCTGTACCTCGTGCAGGCTACCCCCATCGAAGGATGTCGCAACGCAGTATCTGCAGTGGACCGAGACGAGAAGTTGGCACAACTTTGGCATCGTCGGATGGGTCACGTAAACTTTCGCGACCTCATCGCAGCTGCGAGGAGTGGAGCCATCCGTGGATTGGAGCTGAAGGGAAATTTGGATGACCTTGTCTGTGACATTTGCACCAAGTGCAAAATGACGCGAAAGCCTTTCCCGAAAGAGTCGCACCGTGTGACTTCAAAGCTCGAGGTCATTCACACGGACGTCTGCGGCCCTACGCGCGTTGCATCGCACTCCGGCTCCCGATACGTAATTACGTTCACGGACGACTATTCAAGGTGGACGGAAGTGCGATTCATGAAGTCGAAGGACGAAGCGTTCCAGATGTTTCGCGAATAGAAGGCCTTCGTCGAGAAGCAGCACGGGTTGAGAATAAAGTGCGTCCGTTCTGACAATGGTCGTGAGTACGACAACAGGGCGTTTAACGACTTCCTGAAGTCTGAGGGCATCCGACGCGAACTCACGACGACGCACTCGCCCGAGCAGAATGGTGTATCCGAGAGAAAGAATCGAATTCTCGAGGAGGGAGCTCGATGTCTGATGTTGCAATCCGGATTACCTCAATCGTTCTGGGCGGAAGCGATTAACACAGCTAACTATCTTAGAAATCGATGCCCAACCAAGAAGCTAAACGGGAAAACACCTTTCGAGTTTTGGTACGGTAAGGAGCCGACCGCATATCACCTGCGGGAATTTGGAAGCAAGGTATTTTGTCTCGGGAAAAATCCCAAACAAGGGGAAATTCGATCGCCGTTCGAGAGAAGGAGTCCTGGTGGGCTATTCGGAGCAGTCAAAGGCGTACCGAATTTGGATTCCTGAAACAGCAGACAGTCGTACAAGATCAACCTGACATCGACGAATTGGAAACTCCTGAGGGAGAGGATACATCGATGAGATCTTGGAGAGATTCGGCATGTCACAATGCAGACCTGTCAGTACGCCCATAGAACCGGGAACGAAGCTGCGAAAGAAGGACGAGAAATCTGACGAGCAAGCTGAGAGCTTCCCCTACCGCCAACTGATAGGAGCTCTAATGTACCTGTCAGTGGGCACAAGGCCGGACATATCTCACGCGGTGAGTGCCTTATCGCAGTTCAATGACTGCCACGAGGAACAGCACTGGAATGCTGCAAAGCGAGTTTTGCGATATCTCGCAAAGACACGTGACCTGGGTCTCCTGTTCTCCAAGTCCGATGATCCAGGACTGGGGAAACTGCATCGTGGACCGGAAGTCGTACACAGGATACGCATTCATCATGAGCGGCGCAGCGGTGAGTTGGGAGTCCCGGAAGCAACCGACGGTAGCATTGTCATCGACAGAGGCCGAATACATGGCCCTGTCAGACGCAACGAAAGAAGCCTTGCACAGAAGCTCGTGTCGAATCCTATGTTTCACTCGAGGACGAAGCATATCGACATTCGACACCACTCCGTCCGAGATGCTAAAAAGGAGGGGATGATTTCAATCGAGTACACTCCGACAGACGATATGCCTGCCGATATACTGACGAATGGGTTGTCAAGGCCGAAGCACGAGAGCTGTGTCCAAGGTCTTGGTTTGGATTCCCGTAGACCAAGATAACTCAATGGTTTTCTCTTCGGATGTTGTTCGAGGGGAAGTGTTGGAAATCACGTGGTCCGCCGGTTTCCCCCACCATCCTATACACATGGGCTCTCGTTGTTTATTGTTTCCGTTGTCATAGTTACTAATCAATCTTTGTATACAATTAATTTTTCACTTTGTATTTTCGAGTTCAATATAAATCGGTTGTTTAAAATTTAGACGAGTGTTTCGTTTCCATTTGTCACCCAACCTCCAACAATGATAGACCTTTTATTTAAATTAGTCGGGATTGCGGTGCAATGATGTACACAAAAACTGATAATATTTTTGTAAGTTGGTTCTTAGAGGAGATAATTAGTGTCAATCAGTACAATAGCAAACAAGAGTGCGATCAGTGTACTGTAAAATTCACACAACCAGCTTCCCTAATATAAAATAATAAATATTTTGAAGAAATCCTCACATTTACATTTTTCCAGTCTTTTTGTTTAAACAGAAAAACGAACGTTAGGATTATTTCTTCAGATCAAATTGTTACTACTCCTAATACTTCATCTCCAAAGAATCTAGTAATGCCACCGAGTCTTTCGAATTGCAAAATTCGTTGAAAATTATGATTTTGGTTTTTCGGATTCATTACAAAAACGAGCTTATGACGGAGAACTTAATAAATTTCGGCAGCAAAAGAAATGTGCTCTTTTCCATATGATACATTTGTAAATTACAACAAAATAATTTATTTTTATCAACACTAAAATGTTGATAGTTTTGCGAACCGAGACGGTTATGTCTTGCAGCACGGTACAAATTATTGGGATATGCTAACGTTACTGTGCGATGGACCTGGTTCTATCTAAAACCGAAGAAAAAATTTTTGCTGTCTCCCACATTTGCTTCGCTAAGGGCCCATGGCTTCCTTTGTAACCCCCATGCTACGCTACTGCCGGACGGTGTGCCGCGTCCTAATATTAAACTAACACTTGCCGGAAATTTATGCATATTTCGAAAAAGTATTTTTTTAACTAATTAAGTTATTTTATTATGTAGGAAATGAGACAGTTGTGGATATTTTTCTTTATGAAAATCATAATCAAAATGAGCATGAAGGTTTAAATAATATTAATACAAGCAAAGAAGATTTTCAACATGAAGATCAATATGTACATTATTGTCAAAGTGATGAAGCGTATTTAGTTTATGATGAGGTAAAGAATAAGGAATTTCTGACAAATGAAGTTACTGAAAATGAATATATCATTAAAACCGAAGAATTTGATAAAAGTATAGAAAATAGAGATGAAGCTTACTGTGAACATAACTATTGCTATAAAGATGATTTAATTAAAGAATGCTCTACTGAAGAAACATTAGATCAAAGGGAATATGATACATCTAGCTTCATTATTGATCATGATTATTGTCTTCCACATTCACAGAAAGAAACATTTATAAAAGATAATTCTATGTTTAAAATCGAAAAAGTATGGAGTTGCAATGCTGGAATTGAAGAAACGGCTATGTTGCAGAGTGGAAACGTCAAATTTTTAAATAGTGCTGAAAGGAGTGATAGTAAAAATTATGAAGTGCAAACAAGCCATCAATATTTTAGCCAAGAGGGATGGGATGTGTTATGCTCAACAAATATTGAAGTAGATAATAAACTCATTTCAATGCATAAATCAGATAGCTTTAAATTCGAAATTTTGTTACCAGTTCATCATTTTAAAACAATTATTGAAATTTTGCCTTTCCTTTTTAAAAAGCTACCTTTAGTAACAGAATTGGCCTTTAATCCCAAATATAAAACCGTTCATCCATATGCAGCATCATCATTACACGAATATTTATCGTGGATAAGTGAAAGACGACTTAGTGCAGAGGTATGTATGTTTTGAAAAACTGTATTTTTGCTATATATTTATGTTTTCTTTTCAAACTGAGTTAGTGATATTTAGCACGGTTTCTTAAAATTTGTATCATAAATAGATTAGTTATTGTAAAAAATCATAAATGTACCAATTATATTTACTAGGATTTGGGTGGAATAATAAAACAATTCGGAAAATGATTAAAATGTAGTACTTATATAAACCGCTATATACTCACAAAACTTGAGAATGTTCTACTGGTACTCGTAAATGAATGGGGTGAAAGGGTTTATTAAGGTTTTCAAGAATAAAATCATAATCGGTAAATAGTAAATAAAGAATATTTCTAAGAATTGCGTACTATACAGCCATTTATCCCAAAGCTGACTGTCGGGTGTAGATAGTACTTTGCTGTTGGTATTTTATATTACAAAAGTACATTGATCAGAATGTAAGCATTTTATATCGTAATCAATTTTTACAAATTATTTAATTTAATACTAAAGTACGTGTGATACCTAGAATCATCATTCAGTCTCATTTTGTGATTTTACTCAAAACATCCAGCATTTTCAGTAATTCGGATAGTGACTATTAATTTATGTTTACATTCTTATGATGTTATAATCGTGAACCGTGCAAGGTCGAATGCAGAGACCTTCAATTTTATATATGGGATATGCTTAGAGCATATACAGGGTGTTTCACGCTGACCATCTATTAGGATATTTATGGCATTATTAGTATGCTCTTCTCAAATAAAATGATGGCATCTATGTAGCACTTCCGGTTATACCGGAAGTTGACACCGATTTCATTATTTTAAATATAATACCCTATATATTATGAAGGTTTTGAATTCTATTTATTCATTTATTTATTTATTTATTTTCATAATCAACGAACAAGAGTCCTTTACAAATTAACAGAATTAAAAGTAAGTAGAAACTAAGTATATAGGCTTAGAGTACAATAAGAATCATTCGTATATAAATGAAAAGGATTTGCATTGTAACTTGAATAGATTAATAGTGTTACAGTTTTGTATTATATTTGGGGAGGTATTGCAAGATTTACGAAGTTTGTTAGTAACACTGAAAAATTCATAATTGTATTTGGTAGGCTTCTCAGTTAGTTGCTTCGGATTCCTAATGTCAAATCTTAATTTATGGTATGGAAATAATCGACAATATCACAGTGATTAATACAGCATAAAGCAACTAAAAGTGTGCAATTTTTTTACGAAGATGGTTGTAAAATTCTTAACAGAATTTCAAAACAAATAATACAAGTTAACTGTTGTCACTCAAACATTCATGCTGACAGTGTAGTAATTAAATAATTTGATTGTCAGAGTCAGTTATTGAATATTGTTATTCAGAATGGAAAATGAAAATACCTATTTAAATTGAGAATTTTAAATCAATTGCAATACATAGACTACAGATACAATAGTAAAAAAAAACAACTAAACTATTAAAATTAAATAATAAGTGATATCAGCTGATAATAATTAAATGTATTAGTTTAACGGTTTGAGCTGTTACAAATGAGTTTATCGGAATTAGAATTCAAAACCGCTATAATATATAGGGTGTTCCATTTAAGATAACGAAATTGATGTCATCTGACGGTATAACCGTATGCGCTACATAGACGCCGTTATTTTAATTGAGGAGAGCATATTCAATAACGCCATTGCACAAGTTTTCAAATTTTAAATCAAAGTACTTTCGGAAATAGTGTATGTTCTAAGGGTACACGTATCTGTGATGTATGCAAACATTATTTCAATTAAATATATCGATTACTATGTACAGATTATGTGTCTATAGGGTGTTTCTAAAATAAGTAGCAAGCTTTAGAAGGTGTCAACTATATGCGATAGGGAATCGCACGGTGAGTATATCAGTGCGATTATGAGACACGCAACGATGGAAAACTGCTTATCGATTGGCCAAAGTAAGCATCAACAAAATCACACATTATGTGTTAGTTGCCTATCACGGTATAAGTAAATTGATAAAATTTGTTCACTATTGGTAGTATGAAGCACTATTTAAATTTTACCTCAGCATGTGAGTACACAAAAGAAATAAAAAAAAGTTTCTTATAAAGAGAAATTTTCATGCCACCCTTGAGATATTGCTAAGGCTTGTATTTACTGTAAGTGATAAGAATTCAGCAACTACTCTTTTAACATTGTCACACGAGGAGCCAACGTTGCTTGCTATTTCGTATGTACTACTTTTGGGATTGTCTTAAATTAATATTTAGGGTTTCATCTTCTTAGCAGTGATATAATGTATAAGGTGCACCTTGCGATTACCGTATAATTTGATCGTTGCATTAACATGGACACAGTGATCTACATCAATTGACTAAATACATGAAGGTTGTAACGTTAATAGAACAAAATAACTATTAACTGCAATTGGCTGTAACATAAGCATCTTGAATCACTCTTAATTTGATATAACAAATAATAAACAATACATGAGCAAAAAATACAAAAAAAATACAACACTGATGCTGCCATTTACCAACTGATTGAATTGTGCGTTGCATTGTAGTATTTCTCTCCAGGGCCAGAATTAGATTTGTCTGTACTTTCAACTATTTTTTTCTTGAAAACAGTGAACTTTCGAACCCGTAAACATTTACTTAATTTTCTTTTGTTTTTACCTCTATCACCTTCTACAAGGTTTCTATATATTTCAGAAATACCTTGAATACATATACGTGTACATCTACATGCCCATATGATCCTTTCTAATAATTTTGTATTAAATAGCACTAAATTTTATTCCTTATATTCAAACAAATTGCGCCACATAAATGGTAAGTGGTTATTGTTGAATCCAACTAATTGCTTATTCTTGCCCCCTCATTATATATACTTTGACTAATTCATAAGGTAATTTATTAAATTAATCGGATAATTTAGTTGTAGGTATATAATGTAATATGCATATCTATTTATGTTCTTTACACTTATAAAGTGTCACATTAGCAGTTTTTATATAACTTTTTATTTTGTAGTGGTTCAGAGCAAAGTTGGTAAAGGAATTTATAATGTTGACGAAATTAAGTAACTGTGAAGAATGGAATACAAAATCAATCATTATGTTTGGGAGAGCATACGGTTTTACTCCATTAGATAATTATGGAATCTTTAAAAAAACGAAATATAATGATTATTATCGATTGATGATTGAACATCCTCAAATAATTAAACCATTTCAATTAAGAAGCATTGATTGTGAACTTAATATTGACGAAGAAAAGGAAGAAAAGGAATTAGGTAAGTACTTATTTGCTTTCAGCTGTTATTTGACTAATGGGTGGCCATGCGGAAGTGTTATAATAAAATTATAGGTTTAGGGTGAAATCGATTAAAATTTTATGATAAATGATGGAAAAAAGTTTTTAATTTTTTTTGACGAAGAAAGCGGCCATCTTTATACAGCGGAGTCACTAAAGCTGAAACGGTCTGTAAATATACTAAAAATTAAAAATGTTTTCAATAAAAGTTGCGCAAACGTTTTATTAATATTACACTGGATTTAGGTCGCATCGTGCTGGAGTTATTGATTTTTTTTTATTGCACCGTTTTCAATATTTCTGAACAGAGGGATGCATTTTTCACGTTTTGTTTCTGAAACGATTAGCTATCATTTACACATACTAGATGAGCACTTTATCATTATGAAAAAGCTATCTGTCGGGCAGAAAGCAACTAGTTAAAATAGATGATGAATTAAGTAATGAGCAAGATGTCAAATGTGGAGTCCCTCAAGGCACTATATTAGGCCCAATTCTATTCATATTACATTTAAATAGTATTTTTAGTTTAAAACTCAATGCTAATATATATTCTTTTGCCGATGATACAGTTTTACTAATTGAAGAAAAAACCTGGGATGATGCAATACGAGTTGCAAATATAGAATTAAATAAAGTAATGAATTGGCTTTGCCATAACCATTTTTCTTTGAACACTAGAAAACCAGTTTATATCACGTTTGGTAGTTATAGTAATAGTTTACCATCAACATCCAGTATAACGATTCATGAATTCTTTTGTAATGTTGACGACCAATGTAACTGTGAACAAATAGAAAGGGTAAACTGTACCAAATATTTGGGAATAATGGTAGATTCTAATTTGAGATGGAATGAACATGTCTCTAACATTACAAAGAAAACAAGATACATTATTTACCTATTTTATAAACTAAGAAGTATACTTTCAAGTAAACAGTTGATGACTTTATACTATAGCATTTTCTAGTTAATCGTAACTTATTCACTAATTATCAGTCACTTCAAGTCAAATTTATAAAAATAAAATAAAAACCTGCTAGACAACAGTTCTTACAAACGCCAAAGATAAATAAAGAAATTGATAGAAGGAATAACAGATACGTCAGTGTGAAAACATTTAATTACACTTCCAGAAAACTTAAAAGAAAAGAAAATTGAGAGATCAAGAGCTATCAGAAAATGGATTATTACTTTAAATAGTAATGAAATAAATTTATTATTTCACCACATCTTTTGATTTGTGATAATGTATGTATGTATGTATGTATAATCTACGCAATAATAGTTTCTTTTTTATAAGCATGTGTATGGAGAGAAAGTGAGAAAATAGTTTTAATGATGAATTATATGTACAGGGTCGCGCACAGGCATTACTGCCTTTAGCGAAGATATTGCGAAAGATGAATGTTAGATTTTAAGTGTCTATACTCTCATGACAGAGATAAAAGTCTGCAATGTAAATTGCGAAGAAATCCGTCCAAAATATTTGTAAGCAATATCTGTAATTTTACTTACACCTGAATAAATAATAATAATATTTACAAATTCAAATAAGAACAACTACTTTTTTTTTACTGGAACACTATATTTTTTTACATCCTATAACGCAAAATTAAATTTTCTTCCTGTTGTTGGTTGCTATAATTAATATTTTTTGAGAAATTTGCGATTTTCTGTAAATTTTAAATGATATCATGTTCTCGTATTCGCGGTGTTAGTCTTTTTTCTTTGTCAACAAAGTGTTCGTGTAACTTCCGTAATACTGCTATACAACTAGAACTGCAATACTGCGAATACTCATTCTAGTCCAAGATCCAAGAGCTGCCAGACATCAGTTATTTTCTGAGAAACAAAATGGATAGGATAAGGTAGTATTATTGTGTATTTTGAAGATATACGTATTTGCTAGCTTGGGTCGTGGGCCAATTTGCAGATATCACCTGCTAAAGGTAAGTAAAAATATTACCTACTTTTCTTAAAGTCTGACTGCTGATTGTTACACAGACGCTTCAAAGTTCGCAAAAAAAATCGCAATTTTAACGAGTCAAATATCTCCCAGACTCAATTAAAATGTCGCTGTAGATATACAGGGTATCCCATTCATAATAATTAAAAAAAGAAACATGTCTTCCTGACACAAAATACAACAAAAACGTGTTATAGAATTTCTCAATCCAGTGACAATTGAGCTCGCAAATCGTCTTTGTAAATTTGAACGTACAATTTGTTTCATTACGGGCCTGGATCTAGGCGACTAACGTCGCTCAGCTGATCTAGTGTGGATGTAACAAGTACCTAGCGGGAAGATACCGAATGCACTTCCGCCTTGTAAAAAAAAGGTAAAAGTGAAAAAGAAAAGCGTACCTTTTATAAAAAATATTGAAATTGTCCGCCAATTGATTCAGTGCAACACTGACAGCGGCGTACCCAGTTGCTGCGAATTTGTCCCAGATACCGGGAATATTTCGAATTATACGTAGGCATTGGTAATGTAACTCACCACCAACCTACGGTTGAATAAGAACCCTACTAGAATGCACTATCACACTACTAATTGTCCTTATTGTAATAGTCTTTTATGAAATGACCACTAAATAAATAAACTAACACTAACAAACAAGTAAATTCCACAACAATCCAAAGCAAACTGAACAACCTGTTAGAAACTACGACATTATGTGTATTTATTCCAGTCACTTCCAGCAGTGTAATTATACGAGGTTATATCAATATTTAGCTTTTTACATTTAATGAAAACAAAATAACCAACTTGGTCCTTCTGGACACATCCTTGTATTACCCCACGTGGGGTTAATGAGCCCTGCCAGGCAAAACTAACGTTTAACACATGTGAATGGTCAAAGTAGGTCTGCATCTTGTCTCAACTTTTACAACCATAACACATACATTTGTTTTCGTACACTAGTACGTTATGTTACAAACCTTTACCAAACGCTGGGTGGTGAGGGTTGTTTGTGCACCGCTTCTAACTATTCCGTAGTCGTTAAAATTTCTTTTCTATTTAAAATAACATAATACTCGACGTCATGGGCTACATTAGGTCCACTTCAGTTTACGATCATGGGATTTTCGATTGTGATAGATACGTAGTTTTTCTAACATGTTCAGTCATCTAATGGACCTTAACGCGAGTGCATTTTCTTCGGCTGATCCGTAACTTAATACCAAACATAAACAATAACATTACCCCAAAAAGCAGCTGATTCCGACCTACTGAAGGTGAATTTTTCTACGATCAGCTGGCAATCGTAATTAATTTGCGATTGTGCAGGGCCGGCATCAAAACTGTTATAATTTTATTATTTTTTAATTTTGTTTCAAAAGTCAAAAGTGTTATAACATTTTATGTTCCAAATGTGGTATCTGTGGTATAAATGTTAATTATTATAACTGGGACATCCTATAGGTAAGCACCATAATTATATGGCTTTATGACATGTTTGGCGCCTCTAATTGGTGTACCTACTTACAGAAAGTCATGAAATAGTTCCCTAAGTATCGTATATAAAACTGAAAACTCAGTAAAATTACGATTTTTGGCGAACTTTGAAGCGTATGGCAGAAATTACTGTCCGTGGGAAGTGTGTTTATTAATTTGGTATCTGCAAATTGGCCTACGGCTCAAGTTAGCTGGTATCCATACGTTTAAAGTATATACTAATAGTACTCTATCACACCATTTTGTTACTCAGAAAATAAGTAATCATTTATGTATTTATTATTAAGTTTCTGGAACGGGGACTCTGCTTTGCAGCACTGTCGCATTAGCCTCGGTCTGCGGCCGAACTAGCACATTTCTTTGAAACGTGTACTTTGCTTTCGAGTAAATTCTCACCCTCTCAATTCGAATTTCGCTTGACTGAGAAATTCTGTGGATTCATGAATAAATGCTTTCAAATCTGTATCATTGGTAAGGCTTGCAACACAATTGTCAACATAACTTTTTAGTCGACATGGAAGAAACTGAATTTTCTTCAGAGTATTGTTTCAAGCCTTCAAATAGGTGATGGACTATTGTTGCACCTAGAAGGACAGGGCTACACTGTACGCCGAATATTAGTCGTTGGTGGCGAAATACCACTTCTTTTACTTCTAAATTCACTCATAAGAAGCGTAAAAGGTTTTTAATTTTTCCTGAACGCTCATTTGCAAGAATGCTTTCCCAATATCAGAAACTACCCCTATTCTATTCTCTAAATATTACTTAAATGGACAGGATTAATTTGATGCGAATAGGCCCTTTTTTCTAAACAATGATTCAACAAGGGATTATGTTTTCTCTTGTAGAAGGCGCCGAACACTGATCTGATCTTTGTTTTACTTTCCTCTTGATTACAGATCTGTATAGTAAATAATGAGAAGCACACTCTAATTCAGAACAGGGAACCTCTTCTATTATACCTTCCGCAACCCCTCTCTTTGAAGATTTCATTCAAAGACCATCGCTTTTTAGTTTTTGCACCACGAGTTTAATCTTTTCTTCGCCCAGTAGGTGGTTGCCCTAGTCGGACATCGTATCGACCTTCCAACAGTTCCAGGAAGAAATCTTTCTCCGTTTGTGTCGCTTTTTTTAATTGACGGTTCGGAAATCCTCAAGTCGAGTTTCCATAAATTTGTTAAAGACCTATCTTGTGAAAACCGAGACATAATAATTATGGAGCTCGTATTGCTCCGTTTTTTTTGTGGAATCTTGCCCATCAATGTCCACCCAAAGAGCGTTTCCATGGCAATCACCCCGTATATATTTTTTCCAAAACATCTGCTCCAATTAAAAGTTCGATAGGCACAGAATTGCCGACGTCGCTTATTTTGATAATTAAATTGGTCAGTTCGTCAATCCAAAAGGACCCACGGGAACGTTACATATTCTTTCTTGGTCTAGAACTTCTAAAGAATATTGGATATCCACCGCCTCCAGTTTGATGTTATAACATTTGTGTTCCAGTTCAGCTGTATTTTTCCGTCAAACAACGAACAATGAATGAATCAGTTTTTTACTTGATAATAAATAAATAAACATGAATTTTGCGAATTACTATCGATTAAAGTTCGAATTTCCCCAATTATATCTGTTGTTTATTTTAACACAAACAGTTTGTAAAACGATGTGAGCATTAGAGTTGCTCCTTATTGTTTGGTTTACGGATTCAGTACACGCAACGCTTGCCTTGTTTTCGTTAGAATCTTCTTTTGGTTTCGATAAATCAGAACACATCAAGGCTACTTGAGGCATTCCACACAAGACGCACTTTAAACGTTGCCGACATTTTCGCGATTGATGTTCGATTTTTAGACAACGAAAACATGCCCCATTTTTGACTAAGGAGTCTATTTTTTGGTCCAATGACAGTAATATTTTTCACTGTCGTGTTTTCCTTCACAAAATGCGCACTTATTTCGCAGCTATTTAAATCAGTCGCTTTTTGTTTGGTTTTAAGTGTCACATATTCACGTGAATTAGCATCCAAGTCAAACCCTTCCATTGCAAACACGATTATGTGCTCATTTTTTGGAAAAAAACATAACCGAACACTTATCACTAGAATACCCAACGTTTCTAGAGCGCGCATTTGTTTCGATTCGATCGTACCTATAACGCTGAGAGTTCCATTTTTTCTTTACTTGCTGCATTATTTACAACCAATATCAACAGCTCATGCACGTAAACTTCGATTTGGAGATCTCGCCCGAATCTCGATTTTAAATTGTTTATCATTTTTTGATTGTTTCCGCTTATTGGGGGGAAACTCGACCTACATGAAATTCCGGAATAGTTGCCCTAAATAAGAAATTCGATTTTATCAATACTATCAATTTCAGGGTCTACGAGTACTGGAAACACTCGCAAATATCATCATCGTATTCTTTCAGTTCGTCGCACCCTGTTCGTATTGTCTCTTCTGTCTCTGACCACTGGCTTGAAATTTTAGTGTGAAAAAACTTCTCGAATATTCATCTGAAGATTACATGTCTATCATTAGAATTTCCTTCTTAGCATTTCCTTGCAGTAGATTATTGAAAATCTCCTCATCTACGATTCGTAAGGCGTTATATTTTTGTTCTAATATTTCCCAGCGTACATTTACAGGGGAATAATCCTGTGTACGTGAGGTAAATAATTTTTCCAGCTCATCCGCTGCTTTTGTAAATGTTGCACAAAGTGCAGTACGCCGAAATATGTTTATTAAACTTTGTAGATACCTTGTTACTGGCAGAATACTTACTCACGGAGCAAACAGTGGTCCAAATTTTTATACGAATTAGTTCGGCAGCAAAATCGATAACTTTATTTCTTCTCTCTTTACGACTTTGAAAAACATATGTATGTCGTACATGCATTTTACTTGAGATAACAGTTTCATTCGAAAATGTTTTTTTTTTCATGAGGAACCACAGCGTATTTGTACAGCTTCTCTTAATTGCGTGACAGTGAATGACATTCATCATTAGAGTGTTTGTTTCGTTTATTTCACCAGTGTGTTTTTTTACTATCTGATCGTAATGCAAATAGTTTATCGGATGCTATCCCAACAGATGTTTTTTCGTTATCGTTTTACCTTTTGGACCAGCATTAATAAGTATTTTATTGGTGTCAAAGGCACTTACGTCAATATCATCGGTACTTCTGTATTATTGATGCAAAACTATGTGACGTTTGAACTGTCATGTTGGCGTACTCCTTTTCATTTCTTTTGACCCGGCGGAACTTTGTTCTGCCATATTTTTCTTTTCGTGAATATTTTCGAAATTTCCGAAAGACTTGTTTTACTGTTTATATCCGCTTCGATTTCACACGGTTGGTGGACACTCGCCGACTAAGAAAATGTAACACTTCCGGTAAATTCAAATCAGTTGGATTATCAATAATTCCATATATTGACACGATTGATGTATCGAAAGTGATTAACCTGTCAAATTATAAAGTACCAGAAATGTTACACGTTACGTACTTAATGACAAAAGATGAGACAAAATCTTCCGTTTACAATACAACCATATCATCATCGTTATAAGGTTGTCAGTCCTAAGACTGGTTGGAGACGCACTTTCACTCTTTCCTTTCCTAAGCTAAGTTATTAATACAGGATCCCTCACCACTGTCAATTTTTTTTTTATAAAATATATAATCCTTCGTTATTACATATCATAAAGAACTTTAACTTTTATTAACTTTTATAGAAATTATCTATGAAAAAATAAAATCATATAATCTATATCTTCTATCAACTATAAACATAGTAATATCACATAAAAATTGACATATTTGATAAGAAATATTTTCAATATTATTAAAATGATTATATAAATCATAAAAACATTCTGGTACTTTATTAATTAAAGGATTATCACCCTCTAAAATATTTATCTACTTTACAATCGGTTTTATCAATTGAAAAATTTGTTGAAGATTATGCCAAAATTCTTCATTTAATACAAGAGCACTAGAAGCAGGTTTCCATAATGTAATAGCCTTTGAAGAAATTGCTAAAGCCTGAAGATTATGCTTATTAACATAAAGACTGTCAATCATAATTATAGTAGATCCAAACTTGTCTTAGCTGGTATTTTGAAACAAAATAAAAAGTTATAAAATTATAACAGTTTTGATGCCGGCCCTGCACAATCGCAAATTAATTACGATTGCCAGTCGATCGTAAAAAAATTCACCTTTAGTAGGTCGGAATCAGCTGCTTTTTGGGGTAATGTTATTGTTTATGTTTGGCATTAAGTTACGTTCAGCCGAAGAAAATGCACTCGCGTTAAGGTCCATTAGATGACTGAACATGTTAAAAAAACTACATATCTATCACAATCGAAAATCCCATGATCGTAAACGGACCTAATGTAGCCCATGACGTCGAGTATTATGTTATTTTAAATAGAAAAGAAATTATAACGACTACGGAATAGTTAGAAACGGTGCACAAACGATTCTGGCCACCCAGCGTTTGGTGAGGGTTTTGTAACATAACGTACTAGTGTACGAAAACAAATGTATGTGATGCAGACCTACTTTGACAAATCACGTGTTAAATTGCTCATTCTGACGTTAGTTTTGCCTGGTAGGGCTCATTAACCCCACGTGGAGTAATACAAGGATGTGTCCAGAAGGACCGAGTTGGTTATTTTGTTTTCATTAAATATAAAAAGCTAAATATTGATATAACCTCGTATAATTACACTGCTGGAAGTGACTGGAATAAATACACATAATGTCGTAGTTTCTAACAAGTTGTTCACTTTGCTTTGGATTGTTGTGGAATTTACTTGTTTTTTAGTGATCATTTCATAAAAGACTATTACAATAAGGACAATTAGTAGTGTGATAGTGCATTCTAGTAGGGTTCTCATTCAATCGTCAGTTGGTGGTGAGTTACATTACCAATGCCTATCGTATAATTCGAAATATTCCCGGTATCTGGGCCAAAATTCGCAGCAACTGGGTACAGCGCTGTCAGTGTTGCATTGATGCGAATGGCGTACTATTTCAACATTTTTCATAAAAGCCATGTTTTTTTTTTAATAATTATAAATGGGACACCCTGTATATTGATTTTCTCTCCCCCATTGTACCAAGTTCCCAATGAAAATCCTTATTGCACAAATTGATTTTGCTTATATTATTATCAGCATTATTGATACCTGATACAACAAATAAACAGTTGTATGCCGTTGAGAATTCTAAACTGTCTAGAAAAAAAATAACAAGCAACCTCTAACAACACTGGAAGTCAAATTCAAGTTCGGGATTTGCCGTTATTGAATGTACTCGATGCAAAATATCTTCAGCTATATTGTCTTTGTATTTGTTCTTCAAATTATATGAATAATAAGAAGAAGCTTGTCAGCGTTGTCGTTGGTGGTCGTTCAGCTCTTTGCGCTGCGTTTTCTATCGTGAAATAAACTCGTCTATTCTCCAGATGAACAGCTAAATGGACTACGGTGGAATGACGTTCATGTATAGAAAATGAAAAGATTCTCCTAACTGCCGCATTGCTACTAACATATCTTCCCAGACATTGTGAGACTTCATCGTTATTATTTGAAGGTGCAATACTAAATACAGTCATGTCGTTTCCTTTCGTGACGTACTGCAAACATATTAATCGATTTGACTGAATTGCAGTACTCAACATTGCAATGCGCTTTAAATGTTTTGAAAAGCAGCGGTGAATACGGAATAATCCAGCTGTTCTTGACTACGACATCCACATGTTTGACTTGCAACGATATTGTTCATCCGTTGTTTTCTACAGGGCGACGATGATACAGAGGGTAACCATCATTGCCTGCAATTTTATCAGCTAACAAAGCACGGGGATAACGCTTCGAGCATTTCTTAAATAGTAAGTCGACCGACATTCATTCTATTTCCATCTGTGTTCATGGCATCGCACGAATGAATGTATTCTTCTGAATGTAATTGTTTCTATTTTTAACGTATATTTATATGTCAGATGCTCTATTTCAGTTTTGACATGCATATCAACGGCGAACTGATGAAATAATCTGCGGCATTTCAAAATGTGGTTTTCCTCGTTTAGACGAATCATAAAACCGTACACATAAAAATTCATCGAATTGACGTTGTTTTGTTTCTTGATCTGTAGAAGAATAGTTTACTTTATTTAGTAATCAAAATGAAAAAAGTTTATAACAACAGTAGAGGGTTATTTCTGCCATTAGTTGTTTTATGCTTGCATTGATACATTTGTATACATACATATATCACCATCACATCGTTGAATTACAATGTCACGAGATTCCATATTCTCCAACAACCGCAATGGCTACTTCGTTTAACATTGGTGCGTTGAAGCGTCTCTCATGTTCTGCATGTTTTTTGTCTTCTTTGTTCATTATTTTATGATCGTCCAATGGCATCATTTTTAAGGATGTTTTGAACAATCGGATCAACTGATTATGTTCATGTAAGAGTTGATGCAGCTGCATGGTGATCTCTCTCATAGCTGAACGACTGATAGCAAAGCGTTGATTTACTTTAGCTACAGCTTCATCCCAGGAGAACTGCACCGGAGACACCTCAACCACCGCCCGTAGATTTCGCCTCCCTACCATATATTAAAACGGTAACGGATCGCATTGGGAAGTTATTGAAGCGTCATAACATCAGAACCTTCTTCAAACCCACACAACAGCTACGAATCTTAATAAGATCAGCTAAAGATCTTAGAGATCCTTTAATATCCGCCGGTGTTTATAGAATCCCTTGTTCCTGCGGAGGAGTCTATATTGAAAGAAAACTACGCAGAAAGCGCCGAACACACTGATAAGCCATTCGAATACACCGAGCGTTCATCGGATCAGTCAAGCCGACAATAGCGTTGTACTGCTTGTATAACTGTTCACATTTTTCTGGTCGTTTTTTAACTTCATGAGGATTTACATCCTCTGAATCTAAACAATTTAAAAAACGCGTCAAACTCTCCTTAATATATATCCTTTTAAATTTTAATTGGTCCATTGTTATTTATTTTATTTGTACTAATTAACACATATTGAATGGTTTTAAGAAAATGGAAGAAAATGATAATTGGATATTTACCTTTATCCTTTATATTTTCTTTATTTGATGTACGCTGTACCATTCGACATTGTACAATGAGTGTAGGCTGCAATCACACACACTTTTCCACCAATTATTCTTCAACATAGTACCACACGTTTGTGAGAACACTCGGTATAGCATTAAACAAATTAAATGTGTAATAATTAAAGTTCATCATTTGTGCCGACTTAGTAAAATCGCGGTACAGTGCGACTAACTAGGTCATAGACATTTACATACTCAGATGTAAACTGCTGAAATAACTATTGCTATTAATCCAATGTAAACAATTTTTATATAAATAGCGTGTAAATAATTGAATAAATCAGTCTAACACCAGGCTCACTTTAATTTGGATGCTGCAGTAGTGTCAACCTTGGGATACTGCAATAGTGTCAATCATCGGATGCCGTAATATTGTTCAATTCATCATTGATGTAGAAATGTGTCCAACGCTATTATAAAATCGGTTCTTCTTAAAACCACAATTATTGATAGTCACATCTCATGCAACTATACGTTTATTAATTAGAGTCACAGAATTTCAAACACTTAATTTTTACCACTAGTTATTAAATTGTCACCTTTATATCCTTATATTGAAATACAGATTGCAGTTTAAATTTATTTTCAGTATAAGTACAAAGTTTTTTCTTTTTGGGTACAAATTCAACCTATATCGTTGACGTTCAATCTCGTTTTAAAACTCAAAGTTAAATTGTGTCCAGCACCGTCGCTACCCCTCACCCTCTGCTCTTTATAGTCAGGGTCACTTCGTGATTCTTAAGAACTACCTACGATTTATGGCAAGACCGACCACCCTCGGCATGCTGTTTATTTATTATTATATATTTTTCTTATCTACAGTTGTTCCTGCACTTTCTAAATTTAACATCTATTTCAAATTATTTAAAATTCTCTAGATTTCTTTTTCCAAGAAAAGGCCTTAACACCTTGCTTCGTTCATAAAAGAATCCTTGAGGTCTACTCCTTAGTGGCCTAGCTGTAGCCTACAACTTCACTTAATTAAGCAAATAAATTGAATCACTAGAGCCTTCAGTAATCTGAAGAAAAATAAGGCGTCATGGTATTCTCTCAATGATTGTAAAGAGGAAGTATTCCATTTATTCGCTACTTCTACGTAATCATGAGATAGTCGATTCATGGCACAACTCTTTTTAAATGATAAAAAACAGAGACACCTGTGCCTCATCCCCTCCAGTCTAAATACACCCTTTGTTAGAGGAGACCAAATAATAGACTCATACATAAGTACGGATAATACATAAGAATCATAAAGCCTAATCAGTGTTCGTGATTGCGTAAATTCCATAGTATTTTTTATAATAAAATATAAGTTTCTTGATGTTTTCCTCAAGATAAATAACATGACTTTTGAAAGTTAATTCTTCATCAAAAACTATTCCTAAATCTTTAGACTCATGCTGTTTTAATAATCTTATCATTAATCTTATAACCAAATTGAAATTGTTTACGTTTACGTGACAGTCGAGCATTTTTCAATGTTTAATTCGAAGAAATTTATTTTAAACAAGGACACCATCGCATAAATTAGTATGTGAGAATACTCGATCACATTAACATCAATATTAGATGTGATAAACAAAAAAGGACCGCAGTGTGAACCCTGAGGTATTCAGACTCAACCAACGTAGGTAGAGATTCGACGCTGTTAACCCCAACTATAGAATTTCTATTATCCAAATATGATTCGAACCACCTTATTAAATTGTTTGATAACTATATTAATGCAAGACAGCAAAAATCTGTGGTTGATAGCGCCAAACGCACCGTCCAGGTCAGTATATGTTATATCAGTCTAAAGCCCCTCAGCAGCTTCATCAACGTAATTTTTGAAACAGGTATGATTGATGACCGTTGATGAACGCATGTTGAAATTTCGATAAAAACTTGTGAATTGATCCGATAGAGTATTAGTAACAATACTATCGAAAATCAGCAATCGAGCACAACAGAGCAACTAGTCTGTAATTTGATACATCCTCATTTCTACTCTTCTTATGTCTTGGTTTGATATATGAAACTTTCAGTCTGTCAACAGTAAACCAGTCCAAAATCGAACACACAAACTGTAGCAGATAAGGATAAGGAACAGACACAATGGGTCTAAACACATAAAACAAATCTCCTATATTAATCATTTATATCAAAAGTACAACTCCAAACTCCCAAACGGATTAAAACAGATTAATTACCAATTATCAGAAATGGAGACACATACAAAGTATGCCTAGGCAGGAAATCCAACGTCTTGTCTCGGTAAAAGCTATGCAGGAGAAAATGTAGGGTTAAGTGGGGGAAGTGTAACAAAAAGTCATTTTTATTTTTAGAAAACAACCGTCTACTATATTATATGGTCCTCTTATTAGTTATTATAAAATCAGCAGTTCTTAACTTTCATGAAAGGCTTAAAGTAATATCAAAATTATACTTGGAAACTACTTATTTTTTTAGTTTTGTGAGATCACAAATTTGCTATAGTGTGCCCCAGGGGTGGGAAACAGTTTAACAACCATAGGGGTACCGTATAATAAGACGGGGGTACACTAAAACAGTAGACAAACGAAATGAAATATGAAAAATAGAAAACCTTTAACTTGAATTATTTTCCGTAAACATGGACAGTGGGCGCGGCGGAAAAGAAAATGTTAGAAGCGTTTGAAATGTGGTGTTACAGGCGAATGATGAGGATACCGTGGATAGAGAAGGTTAGAAATGAAGAGTTATTAGAAAGAGTAAGAGAACAGAGGACTCTATGGAAGTCAATAAAAAATAGGCGAGTTAGGTTAGTAGAGACATATTAGAGGCAGAAACGGAAGTTAGGAGGGGTACAGGTAGACCTAGATTAGATTACTGTTCGCATATATATAAGGATATGGGTTGTTCTAGCTTTAGGGAAATGCGAAGATTAGCGCAAGATAGGAAAGAGAGATGCGTGTTCAACCAGTCTGACTGATGATGATGTTCCGTAACATATTTATGGTAAACATGAACAAAGAGGTACAAACATTAATAATTATCTTTTCTTAACCTAGATTAAAGCGCCTCAGTATTTTTTTGGGAATGAGTAGCAAACAGCTTGACGTTTTGTGTTTTTTTTTTCCATTTTAGGTAATGGGAATATAAGCTCAATATCATCTTGTATGATAGTAGCAAAATCCGGTTCTAAAGGAAAATAAAAAGACATTAACTACTTTTGCATAGATAATTGACATATTCATCTTTCTTATCAGTTATCAATAATTTTCCAATATAATGCTTGGTTTCTTTCCAGAATATTTAGCAATAAAAAACGTTTTCTTTTTTTGGATGTTTCAGTAATGACAGAGGGATGTTATTGTTATCTGATCCGTTAGATAGAGCATCTGAATCTTAATCAGAATTTTCAGAGCCTTCTCCAGAACTTGGAAATAAAACCCTGGTAACCTTTTCGACTTTCTTTGGTTTCGTTTGAATAAAGTATGGTACCCAGTCATAAAGAAAACTATGCAGAAAGCGCCGAACACACTGACAAGCCATTCTACTACACCGAGCGTTCATCGGATTAGTCAGGCCGACGAAGCCACGCCGCAGTTGCTGAAGAAACGTCTGGAGAGAATAGTTCACTTAGACCACGACCCTATAGCCCGAATCTTTATTCAACTATTTCTTTGGTTTCTTCTTTTTTTTGGCCACTTCTTCAAATTTCTGTTTAATCGGTGTATCGGTGCCGATACAACTTTTCCCCCTTTTTCTTCCTTTTTCAGAGAGTCGAGACTCGTCTTTGCATATTCTCTACACTCGATTGGGTTCACTAAAATGCCTTTCATTGGATCAATATCTCTTGTTGAGCTTAAATTCTTTGGAATCATTGAATCGCTGAGCTTCTGAGCTTCTTCAAAATTTTGTTGCAGTGACAACGTCGTTTTACAAGTCATAGGCTGGTTTGGTGACTGTTCATTCTGCTGCTGCAATATGAAATTTTTAGAAATTGTAGGCTGATTCAGAGATTGTTCATTTTCCTGCATCAAGGCATCTGTTGCCTGTTTATTCTGCTGCAATAATTAAGCTTCGGATTCTAAAGATGGGTTTATAACCCCGCTTGACATAAAATCGTCGCTTATGAAAATGTTCCTGTCGAAAGGAAATATACCGGTTTTCATAAAACCCGATTTTATATTTATGAGTGTCATAGCCTTTTCGAATGCTTGACCGAGTAGTTCTGCAGAATTTCATATTGTTAAAGGTATTCCCGGATGACGTAAAAGACATGAATCAATAGCGACATTGTAATATGTCTGTAATGGTCCAAACATGGACACGTCAAGCGGCCGTAATTTGTGGCAGAAAAATATAACAGAAATTTCACTTTAATGCCTTTTTCTTTTTCTCCTGAAACATTGTGATTGTAATTAATCATACAGAAGCATTGTTCAGGTAATGCATTTAATATTAAAAAAGAAATTAGCAATCAATTAATAAGCATAAATTATAAAAAAGTGGTGTGTAGCATTTGTCGGGAATGGAGCTCAGACTCGCCTCAGTGGCAGCCACACATCCATACCATTGCGTCATTAACGCTTGTTGAAAGTTTTGGTTGACAAAACAAGATTGCTTGTAAGGAATGCCAAAATGTTTCCGGCATACTGGTCTTTACTTGTCTATTTGTTGGGAAGCTCAGAAATGTCTGAATGTATAATATGATCAACTTTTGCAGTTCTATACTATTAATACGCTAAATTGCACCTTTTTTCCATTTCGATAGCCGTGTTTTCCAAAACCAGATGAAAACGCAAAAGGCCGTAATTCGCCTTTGCTCCCTGCTTAGTTTATTTGGTGGATATCAAGCTAATTAGGAATTCTCGCATATTCCAATACCAATGTTGTACTTCTGGGAGTCCTACTCTTGACAGTTTTTTCTATATTCAGTCTAATATATCTAGAATGACTTAACTAATGTTAATGAACTTTTTGTATACTATTTTCTTTGTTTTTCAGTTTGTGAATATTTGTTGCAGAAAAATTTCCGAAAAGAAGTTTAAGCAAATTAATTGATTCAAAGATCGACTCCGAGTGTTCGTATATACGACAGTGTGCATTTGATGTTGGAATAGTTTTAAAACCTGAAGAATTAATTCCAGGCTTATTGTTTAATAGTTCAGAGAGGGTCATATTGCAGGCTGTAATATGTCTTGCGGAAAATTTAATTCGAAAAGCAAGAGCTTGTAGAGTATTTGAAAGGAATTACAGGTGCGAACGCAAATAGAATAAAATAGAATTTGTTTTAAAATATCAGTTGCTTATATGTAATTTTAGGGAAGGTGAATGTACATTGACAGTCGAAGACATCTTAAAAGTTTTACATCACAGGCCTGAATTAAATTTTCTTGTAGCGGAAAAAAGTGATAATTAAATAACTTTTAAATTACCTACCGTTGTACTTAGCATTTAAATATATTTATACTGTATATTTATAAAATTAAAAATAAAGGAGTAATTAAATTGGAAAGAGAACATGTATAGTTAACTTTAGTTTTAAAGTGAAAAAAATAATGTTGTGAAATGTAGTAAAGTAAAGCAGTACACCAAATCATGTTGATGATTTGTCCATCTTACATATAACTACTTTTTGACCTTCAGAACTTCTTTTCAGGCCATTTTTCAGTGGAAGAAGTTACTTCACAATCGTTTTGTCAACAATGCCAGAAGTTCCTATTGAAGAACCTCTAGAATTTATACTTTCTAGTTTTTTATAAGTGTGCATGTTTTTGAGTTTAATTTCTATTGGCTATTAAATTTTATCAATAGATGTCACAAGAATGTTGAAAAATGGAGCGCCGGCAAGGTTAGATCAGTTTAAATCTGATAGCAGCAAAAATTTTCCTTCGTTAATTTGAGGTCATCTCTAGTGGTAAAAATTAATTCAAAAGTTAATTCACTTTAATGCATTAAAAATAATCCTGCAAAATATTCTTCTAAATGTCTCAATTTATTTTGTAAATTCAAGTAATTCGAACTAAATAGGGTATAGTTGAAACAAGTATGAAGCTTTGGAGAACGTCTGCTAGATGTAATAAGGGATCGCATTGTAAGTATAGTGGTGTGGTTAAGGGTAATTTTTTTTAAGAAAACCACAATAAGCTACAATCTGATTGCTGGCTGTAGGCGTTATTTGGCAATGTCGGTGCAGTACGATTAAATCTCATGAGTACAAATTGCAATACGGAATGAGGAGCTACACAGAGTCGGTTGTCAACGCCAAATGTAAAGATAAACCAATTACCGCTTAGTTATCGACGAGTTGATGGTTCTGTAAATACCACTTATCTTATCTATAGTAGTTTATTATGCATGTCATGTTACTTAAAAGTAAATTTTAAGGTAAAACGCTTAACTGCATTTAATGTTTTGTTTTTTCTTTTTCATTGTACATGGTATTCCATTTTTGGCACCTTTGGGGGGACCTCCCTTTTTGCTAAAGATGGAGGGTTGTGCTTTTCGCGACAGTTTATTATTTTTTTTGTGAAATTAAAGATAAAGTAAGCAGAATTTTTATATCCTCATTAGTTTTTGAGATCCACGATGGAATTGAAAAGTATCGCCTTTGAAGCACCTCCTCGTGTCTCAGTTATCTTTGAACTTATCAAAAAAGTTATAAGGTATTTTTATAGAATTTTTTCAGTAGAATACAGTGGTGTAGTCAGCATTTTTCTTACACCTTTCTGTTTTCTGTTAGGGGTCGTTCATAAAATATTACATATTTTGCACGATCCGACAACAATTCAAAAAGATTTTTCGCATGGTTTTATTCCATTGTAGGGTCAGTCAGGAAAAACATATTGATATTGTTATTCATGATATTGTCATTCATATTTAATTTGTATAGATAGATCGGGGCGCTGTAGGTGTTTTGATGTAATGGGAAGCAATAGTGTGTCATTTTGGATGCTTAATAAAGTGTTTTTTTATTTGTAACTAAAAAATGATTATTTGATCTTATTCACAACAATCAAGAACATTGGCGCCCAACGTGTCGGCTCACATAATTGAGATCGAAGAACAGGCAAAATTCATAGGTCAATTTCAAGAAGGAAAATTTGTTAGCTGTCAGCACGCATTAATGGCGTCAGTTTAACGGCCAACAACGCATACAAACGCAGATAATTGTGAAGACAATAAAAAAAACATATCAAAACAAAGTTGGACAATGTCAATTTAGAAGTCATCTAAGTTGATATTATAGCATCAAAGTAGATAAAATAGCATCATGGAAAGTCTTCAAAAACTTATCAGAAGGCGAGGAGTAGTCAAATCTCAAGTAACACGGATGGAAAATGTTACAAAAGAGCATACAAACATGTTAGCATCAGAAGTTGAAGTCAGACTACAAAAGTTAAATGATTGGTTTCAAGAATTTGAAAATTTACAACAACTGATTGAAGATGAAACAGATAGGTTAGGTGAGCAAGCACAGTTATCAGACGAAGATCATGAACAAGAAAGAAAACAATTTGAAGACAAATTTTATACACTAGCTAGTATATTTCAAAAACTTATTGACAGAGATAAAGAACAAAGAGAAGAACGTAAATTTAGAGGTATTGGAAATCAAGATCATGTCAATCAAGGTCAAAACAATGATGCAAGCAGTGGTAATACGCGCAGAAAGAAACCAAAGCTGCCAGACCTGAAATTACCTGAATTCAACGGAGACTATTCAAAATGGATGTTATTTAAATCTAGTTTTGAAACATCTATTCATAATGATGAAGATCTTGAACTCGCACAAAAACATCAATATTTATTGGGAGTACTTAAGGGAGAAGCTCTTAAAGTAATTGAAGGGTTTAGTGTCAATGGGGAAAATTATGAAGCAGTTTGGAAGTTGCTTAAAGAAACATATGACAATGAGATGATAATTCTTGAAACGCATTTAGAAAATCTTATTAATTTTCCCGCAGTAGCAAAAGACAGTAAGGCAGAAAGCTTGAAGAATCTCGTTTGGCACATTCAGACACATGTACAATCACTCAAAGCATTATCACAACCTGTAGATACGTGGGATAGTATTATAATTTATTTAGCTAGAAGAAATTTAGATTACGCGGAGCAGAAAGAATGGCAGGAAAGAATAAAAGGCAAAACACCAAGAGATATGCCCAAATTAACAGAGTTTCTGAGTTTTTTAACAGAGCGTAGTCACACACTGAGAATGTTAAATCAAAAAGCAGTCAACAATAAGTTGAATACAGTCAATTCATCGAAATATAGCAATCAGAAAGAAAAAAAGACAGATAAAAGGGTTGTTGCAACAGTAACATCAGATTCATGTAAATATTGTACAGGAGATCATGGTATATTTCGTTGTGAAGAATTTCTAAAACTTCCTGTTAAAGAAAGAAGACAAAAGTTGTTAGAGAAAAAACTATGTATGAATTGTCTGAAAAAAGGACATATAGCTCGTGTTTGTACCAGTTCAAAATGTAAAATGTGTGGTAATAAACATAACACACTTCTCCATGAAGATGATAAACAAAAAGAGCCAATCAAAAATGAACAAGAAACATCAATATCTATGTATTGTGTTAGAAAACCAATGTCACAAGTGATTTTATCAACAGCTAAAGTTTTCATATCAGGTAATCAGAAGAAAAAGATATGTTGCAGAGCATTATTAGACCCTGGGTCACAGGTTAATCTAATTTCACAACAATTATGCAAGAAACTAAATCTACAGTATGGTAGATCAAATAAAACAATAAGTGGAGTAAATCAAGCACAGGTTAATACATCCAAAACAATAACAACAGTCTTAGAATCAATTTATGGAGATTTCAAAACAGAAATAAGTTGTTCAGTGATACCATCAATCACAGATCAAATTCCACAGGGCAAACTGAAAGTAGATAAAATTAATCAGCCAAAAGATGTCAAATTAGCAGATCCAGAATTTACTGAACCTGGTGAAGTTGAATTACTCATAGGAGCAGGACTCTATTGGAAGCTAATCATAGGAGCTCCTGAAAACGACATAGATGGCCAACCAGCATGGCAAAACACTCGCTTAGGATGGATCTGTGGTGGTGAAATGAACAGTCTAGAAACAAATAGAGAAGCTACATGTTTAAAAGTAACAAATTTGCAATTACAGCAACAAGTAGAGAAGTTTTGGACACAAGAATCTTTACCAGAAACAAGAAATTTGTCAAAAGAAGAAAGTCAATGCGAGAAGTTTTTTGAAAAGACAACAGAAAGATCAACAACAGGAAGATTTGTAGTTAGGTTACCCATGAGATCAGCTATCAAAATTGGTGAATCGAGAAACAACGCAATGAAGAGGTTATATTCTATTGAAAAACGGTTTCGTCGTGATGAACAATTAAAGAAAGCATATGTAGAATTCATGCAAGACTATTTAGATCAAAATCACATGAGTTTAGTTACTGATTTAACACAATTGGAAAGTGAGGAACATTATTTCATTCCACATCAATCAGTCATACGTCCTGAAAGTATTTCTACAATGCTACGAGTAGTATTTGATGCATCAGCCAAGTCCAGTTCAGGTGCAACACTAAATGATAAGCTTATGCCTCGTCTTAACCTCCAAGGAAACCTTTTTGAAATCATTGTAAGGTTCAGAACTCATCGAGTGGTGCTAACTGGAGACGTAGCACAAATGTACAGACAAATACTCATTCATCCTGAAGATCGAAGATATCAACTGATATTATGGAGAGCAGATGAAAGCAAAGACCCACAAGTATATCAACTCAACACTGGAACGTATGATACAGCATGTACACCATATCATGCACTTAAATGTATGAAAAAATTAGCATCAATTTACAAATAAGAATATCCGGTAGCTGCAAATGTAATAGAAAATGATTTATACATGGATGACTGTTTATCGGGAGGTAATACAGTGGAAGACGTTCAAAAGTTACATACTCAATTATCAGAGACATTATTAAAAGCTCAATTCGTCATGAGAAAGTGGTGTTCTAATAATTCAACAATTTTACAATTTATAAAGCAACAACATAATAATCAAGAGTTGTTAATATTAGACAAAGAAGAAGCAATCAAGACATTAGGACTGTTACGGAATGCAAAAGAAGACATGCTACAGTATCAGTCATCATTGTTAGAAAATTCAGTAAATACCAAACGCATGATACTTTCAAAAGTATCACAAATATTTGATCCATTAGGTCTAATCTCTCCGCTGCTCATTGTTGGGAAGATGCTGTTACAAGATCTATGGATAAAGAAAGTTGAATGGGATGAAATACTAGATCAAGAGTCTTTATCGTGTTGGAAACAGTACTATCAATCACTAAACGCAGTTGACAAATTAATCATACCTAGAAATGTCAATCAAGAGAATTTTACAATGAAACTTGATCTGGTAGGATTTGCAGATGCTTCGGAAAAAGACGTGTCACGTCCTCCAACTGTGATTTCGTTGATTTGGTAGGATTTGCAGATGCTTCGGAAAAAGCGTATGGCGCATGTTTTTATGTAATAAGTCAAAACAAAGAAGGTATTTACACTAGTCATTTACTATGCGCTAAGTCAAGAGTGGCACCAGTCAAAACATTATCACTACCAAGATTAGAATTAGAAGCAGCTCTAGCAGAATTGTATCAGACAGTTAAATCATCATTACAAAGCAAAATAAATACAACAAAACCATGGAGTGATAGTACCATTGTCCTTGGGTGGATAAAAACTGAACCAAGATTACTTAAAACATATGTAGCTAACAGGGTATCAAAGATTCAATGTATTTCTGATGAAGTGCAATGGCAGCATGTTCCTACGGCAGAGAATCCAACAGATATTATTTCAAGAGGCATGAGTATGTGTGACCTTCAAGACAATGAATTGTGGTGGTATGGGCCATCGTGGTTAAGAACAGTTAATAGATGTCCAGAAGTGACAAAAAAACCAGAAACAGAGCTTCCAGAACTCAAAGCAGTCTCTATAGTAGTAACAATCATGACTCCACTGAAAATGATTAAGAAACTTTCATCTTTCACAAAATATGTAGATTTAGTAAAAACTGTCGTAAGTTAACAAAAGGTCATGAATTAAGCACTGAAGAATTACAACAAGCTGAAACAGCAATATTAAAATTGGTTCAACGAGAATGTTTTCAACAAGAAATAGTTTGAGAAACAATCAAGAACTGCCTAAGAAAAGTCCATTAAAATCATTGAAGGGTTTTTTAGACAATAACAAGTTAATCAGAGTAGGTGGCAGATTAAATAATTCGTCATTACCAGCAGATCAAAAACATCCTATAGTGTTACCAGCAAAACATCACGTCACAAGCCTTATATTTCGTCAAGAACACGAAAGAGCAATGCACTGTCCACCAGAGCAGTTACTGCACATTGTGAGAGAAAAGTTTTGGCCTATTAGTGGAAGAAGGGAAGCTCAAAAAACTGTGCGAAAGTGTATCAAGTGTTTTCGTTTCAGACCTACCATGACAGAAACGCTAATGGGTGACTTGCCAAGAGTCAGAGTTGAAGCGTATCAACGTCCTTTTTCTAATACAGGTTTAGATTATGCCGGCCCAATACAAGTAAGAGAAAGTCGACGTAGAGGAAGAATTCACATATCTAAGGGATATATAGCAGTGTTTACATGCATGGTAACAAAAGCAGTACACTTAGAACTAGTCTCGGATATGACTACTGAGGCATTTATGGCAGCAATGCGACGGTTTATGTCACGAAGAGGTATCTGTACAAGAATTTATTCAGATAATGGAACAAATTTTGTAGGAGCATCAGAAGAATTAAAAGCAGTGTACGATTGGCTAGAAACTAATCAGTCAGACCTGAATAATCAGTTACTAAATCACAGGATTGAATGGAATTTTATTCCTCCAAGGGCACCGCATTTTGGAGGATTATGGGAAGCAGTTGTAAAAATAACAAAAAGACATTTATATACAATCACTCAAGGTAAAGCTTACACCTTTGAAGAATATTGCACATTGCTTTGCCAAATTGAGGCGATTCTAAATTCGAGGCCACTTACGCCACTAACCAATGATCCCAATGACCTGAAGGTACTTACACCTGCTCATTTCTTAACTGGTGATTCCTTGATCCAACCAGTAGAACATACGTATCTAGATACAGCAGATAACAGATTGTCAAGATGGCAACAGTTTCAAAAGCTCCAGCAAATTTTCTGGAAGCGTTGGAAAATTGAATATTTGCAAGAGCTTCAAAAAAGAAATAAATGGGTCTCTCCTGGTAAACCAATAGAAGTTGGAATGCTAGTACTTATAGTAGAGGATAATATCCCACCTTTACATTGGCCTCTAGGTCGTATTATTGAAGTACATCCAGGTAGAGATGGAATTACGAGAGTCGCAACAGTCAAGACTGGCAGTGGAACTTATAAGAGAGTAATCAACCGACTTTGTCCTCTACCAATGGTAGATGAAGATTAAAGTGTAGTTCAACATAATGTGAAAAACGAAGTTTACAATTAGTTATTTATACTCTAGTTATAAAGGTGTTAGATGTTTTAAGACTTTAATTCGTAAAAAAAAATATGTTTATTCAATACAGTTGTGTTGGTGTCGCCAATAAAGATCTGTGGTGTAGAATATTTAACAGATTAGCGAGCAATTTCTTAGTGCAAATATTTACATTATCCAGCATTTTCTCATTAAAAGAAAATTTTCACGCAGTTAAGAGTTTCTTTCACAACAGTTTGGGTCCAGGTAATCTAAGTACAATATTTCTTTTCAAGCTTCTTGTATTTTTATTGTGGAATGGAAAAATGTACCACTGATGTCCATTCTTTCTGTGTTTTACCTTTTTTGGTAAAATCTCCTCATGATCAGAGTCACTTCATCTGGAGCACATGAATCAAAGTGTTCACTCTCTGGAATGTCTATATCATTGGAATCCTCACTTTCAGCACCAGTTGCAGATAAATCGTTGTCCAAACTATCTTCTTCATCTTCGTACTGCTTCAATATTTCTTCGGGTTATGCTTTAGTTAAATATCTGGTTGAAGGTGCCATTTTTAAAATAAACAATTTCATTACGCAAACGCTATTATGGCGTCGTATACGACACATGTACTGTATTATAGTTTAGCATATCCATCACGAATGTTTTCTCTGGACAGTCAGCTTGCGGTAGAACAATGAGACTCGACGAATAGATTATGTCCCGTCTTGATTTAGACGGACTACGCGCCTAATTAAATTTGCGTAAGGTGAACGCACTAGTAGTTGACATTATAATGGGGGAAAAGAAGGTTTTTTTTGCTTTTATATTTATATTTTAATATATTCTTTAGATAATGTACTATAGTTTCGTATTTTATTTTCTTATGAGTGAGGTAAAATGATATAATTTAAAAAATAGAGGTACAGTTTTTTTAAGAATTTTTAAGAAATGCTTAAAATTTGTTGGTAAAAAACTAAAAAATCCAGTAGTTGACATGAAAAAGAAACAATTTTTATGCTAGTTAAAAAGAATTTTATGTATAACATACACAAAAAGTAAATATAAACATGAAAATAGGGACTATTATATTCAACCGTCAACTTCAATGGGTGTCAGAAATTGATATTTAAGTCTCTCCAGCAATGATAATTTTAGGATTTGACAAATTTCCTCAGCATTTGGTTAAATTGTGGAAAGCTTATGTCTGTGTCATTTGGATTGAACATAGTTCTTTTTCGTCACAACAATTCATACTTCTTTAAGGATTGTTTGTATAGTGCATACATATTTATAATCCTTTACACTTCTGGGTAACTAGACTAATATATATTCACCTTCTTGATAACATTCATCATTTATTTCTCCTTAGGATCTTCATCACTCTTTTCTTTAGCGGATAAGTCATCTGTACTAATCCCAGATTCAACCCATGACTCGTCATCAGTACTTAAGGAAAGTTTCCGTTTCCTCGTAGATGGCTTTTGTTTCTTCTTGATAGCTTCCGCGTTGCTCCAGCTTTTCTTTTTTTAAAATATTCTCTTGTTTATTCTTCTGCCTGTCTTCAGCTCTTTTTTTCCTCTACTAAACGTAGCTTTTTATTATCTTTATTTTCATGGTAGCCTTGCCATTCTTTTGATGTTACAACTGCTGGTATCTTCTCTACTTTCCGTTTGTTTTTTGAGGTTGCGGGCTTAGATTCTAGTCAGAAAAGTGCACGCTTGAAAGGGGAGGGCAAAATTTCTTCGGGCATCTTTACCAAGTCAGAATCAGGTGGATGAATAGTTATGACAGAGGTGGCAAGTAGACATGTTTTTGTCGAATCATAGCCAGATTCTTGAAGAGATTTTGGCGACTGGTAAGCACTTTTATTTTGCTTTCTCGGTGATACGTGGGGCCAATAAATCACCGGTTTATGTACATCTGCTTGTACAAACATCTTGTTGAAAGTATTAGCTTTAAATTCGGGTATTTGTTGGGCAGTGTTTAGGTCTTGTACATAATTTTCAAAGGCGGGTGGAGTGACTTGATCGATACTATTATTGACCTCCTCATATTCAAATATTTCGTTTGTTACATCGTCTGCAGATTACTGTGATTGGATGGTTTTTATTTCTTTTTGAAGATTGTTGCATTCCAAGCAAATGTTCTTGTAGAAACTAAAAAGTGATAAATCCTCTTTGTCACCATTCCAATTTTTATCGATTTGAAAATAACGTATTCCACCCTTTAATTCTTACAGTTTTTGCTCTTTCTTCACAATGTCAATTTTCGGATTGGGAAATGTAATTGCATTGACATCCCAGGTAACGAGGCCACATTTTTGGAACCCATTTTTCAAAATAGATGATGTAAGTTTCTCTGCCAATAGTTTTTGTAAAAGTGGGCAAAAATGAATTTTTCTTAAATTTGGCGACTAACAATGATCAATGCGCCATTGATAAACTGCATCTTTCTAACCAAAAAAGGTTAATACAGTTGGGTGGTTTTTACCACGACACTGTTGCATCTTGCCCTATGAATGTGTTATTTTCTATCGTTAGATGTCATAGTACCAGACATCACTTGTCATATCGTATATCTTACCAAGACGTTACAGTTAGCTATAAGAATACCATGGTATTTGGCGATGTATACTTTGACGTAATTAATAGTTTTTAAAATGTAATTTGTGCAAATGAGTGTTAATAGTAGTGTATTGTAAAGCTGGTTGCCTGTTGCAACGGAAACAAACAAAACTGAATTTCAAAATTTCCAAGAGAAAACGATTGTTTTTTATTCCTCTCTTAAAAACACATATTTCGTTTGCAAGATAACAACTACACCTGCATTTCATAAAATTATCAGTTTAGGTATATTGAATGCATTATTTATGGAAGGTGAATTAAAAAGTTTTGTCGACTTATTGCCCAAGATGCATTAATCCACACAACAATGATAAATAATATTTTTAACATCATTCGCGTAGTGGGTGGCTAGCCAGCCAGTTGATTACCAAACGGTTTGAATTTCGTTAATTTAATCAGAAATTAACGAGTAAAAAATACATATTCATTTCGTCCATATCATTTTTCTAAGCAAAGGATTAAAGAGGCTTTCCGCTCCACCTTCCAGCTTTGCCCTACAGTGTAGTTTGGAAGTATTGTCTGGTGCCTGTCCACTAACTTTAGTAGTAGATGGCGGGAAAAAAACACGTTATCAATTTACGCCACATCATTATTCCACTATTAGATTCTTTAAAAATAATATTAGAGGTTTTGTTAATCTCTGTTTATAAAAAGGAACCGGCAGAGGTGTATTCAGTTCTGTCCAAATTTTTTCTGACCGGCTCTCTGCTTTACTGAGGCAGAATAGTTGCAATATTTGCTAAACTTTTGTAATTATGTGGTCTTGTTTTGTAGTATTTTTTTTTGGAAAGCCGCTATGCTCCAGCAAAATTCACTTCAAACTCAATTGATTTACAAACTTAATTGGTTCATTTAAATTAAGAGAAATATGTAATTAAATTTGAAATATGAATAATAATGTGAAGGCAAATCAGATAAGGCAAGCTACAAAAGCCGGATAGCGGTCGGTTAAAAACCGTTCATGAGAAAGTTATACATCTGTGGCAGGTTATTTTTTCGATAATTGCCTAGGGTAATACCTAGCGAAACAAGAACCAATGGGTAGTTTGATAAAAGGGAACGAGCATGTATAGCTTTTACGACTGAGTGAACAGATATTGTTGACCTGAAACTGTAAATGAAAAAAAAGAATTCATGCCCGTTTGCACCGACGTAAATAAGTACTACTTAGCTTTAAGTAGTTCTTAAAAGACGGAATTGGTTTGCACCGCAAGTTAAGTCGCGCTTAAGAATCGAAACCGATGCTTAACTTTAAGCACAGGATGTTCCTGACTTAAGCATTGCTTAAGCCTATCGTAACAATTTCGGCAGTAGTTCGGCATTTTTCGCCGTAAGAAAATAACATCGATATAGAGGTTATTATCATGTTACTATTAAATAATAAAATAAACAATATAATAATTATTAAATTAAATTATCATTAAATGGAAGTTGGTGTGTGTTATAATTTATGCTATTGTATTGCAATGTACGGATTATTTACATTCCAAGAGATGTAATTAGTCTGGCAACCAAAAATTCGAATCCATGGGTTAATGATTGACCAAAAGAAGTGGTCACTAAATTAAAAGCACATTGTAATCTTCCTCATTCCTACCCATGTAATTCCCGAACTACAATTTTCTGTTTCTGTTACTCTTATTTACTATAATACACTTCAGGTTAGCAACACATGTCCGTCAGAAAAGTTTTTCCTGTTTGGTAGTTTGTAATTTAAAGGAAGGGAGAGTGCTGTGAGGTCAGTGCCGGGTACGTACTTTAACCTCTACCCCTACAGCGGCTAAAGTACATATTGGGAACTGGGGTTATCCCCCATAAGGACCTTTTTATGTTAAAAAATATGCTTTACAATTAAGTAGCTATTTAACGGTAAAATCGAAGAAACCAAAATTTAACATTACTGTAGGTATTATTTTAATGCATTATCAAAATAATGTACAAATAAAATGAGAGAGTGAGGGCTTTTGACATTGAGCTACAAACTCTTTTGATGAGGGTTTTACCTAACTCTATGGCGTACATGATCAATAATTATTACCAACAATTATTTCCATTCTTTTACAACAATAGTGACCATTTACACGAAAATTTTTACATCTCTATTGGTATCCTATTAGTGCATTATCAAATTAATGTAGAAATAAAAGGTAATCTATAAGTATTTGCTTGACAATTAACATTACAACAATTTGCAATGTCTTAACTTTATTACTTATAAGAAGCAAACTCTTTTAAAACGCAAACAATTCTTTTACGCTTTTATGTTTAATAATATTAGTTTTTGTGATTATTTATTAGTAGTTTAGTCATTTTTTGTTTTGGTTTTCTACTAGCTAGAGCTACGGTATTCGGTAAGAGTTAAGGAAAGTATTTGTAAATAATTTAAAGAGAATACAAATAATTTGAAAGAGATACTGTTAGGGGTATACAACAAATAAGTGAAACTTAAAAACTACAAAAAGACAAAGCTTGCCGAAAGGACGTGAACGATTCCAGTCCTCTTATTGCCTATAAGGATCATGTTTGTTAAATATTTATGTGATTAAATGAAAATGTTTCAACTATTTTGTTGAAAGCTAGTGCAGGTACCTGACAAACGGTACCTATTAGCACCAGAGTTATCCAAGCATCGCAAGATATCACGCCACATGCACAAAATTATGACGACGAATTTTTGAATAACGACGTGGATAGGTACAATTACCCCGAATCAGACCAACAACATCCGAGTTCTTATCCTGACCAATACCTATATGAAAACGATGTATCCTTGCCATATTGTAATAATGACGAAAATGCACATAACGTACTACATTTTCAGTTAACTGCCTCGGAGAGAAACCAGTATTAAGTTCATTACCCTGTATAGTAACTAGTGATCCACCACTTAAAATATTAATAGACACAGGCGCAACTAATTCATTGATTAATCCCGAACCTTCAAATATTTATTTTTCTAATTATTTATGTAACGAAAATTTTATTCTGCGTACCATAAATTCCCAAACTAAGCACGATAGGTCGATCGTAGTGGATTTGTTTTTAGAAGAACAATTTTTAAAATTTTTCGTAGTCAAATTTCACTCCTATTTCGACGCACTACTTGGCTCAGAGAGTCTTGATCAGATGGGGGCCAAGGTTAATTACTCAACAGGTACCATAACTTTAAACGATATAAGTTATCCGTTATTTAGATATGATAGCTCTAGTTTCGTAAAACAAAGTCAATTCACTCGACTGACGTTTCCGACTTCAATTAGAAAAGGACTAATAAGGGTGCCACAACAACAATTACATGACAACGTAATCATTCCCGAAACAATAACAGTAGCGAATAACTTTCACTGTGAGGTCCCGGTTTTTGGCGAAATTAATAGAACAAACCCAAAACGATATATCAAAAGTATGCATATCAATGAGAATGATACGGATATATGTAGCGCTATAATGAGACCTAATAGTAATGTACAACACCTTCAATTGGAGTTAGACCATTTATCTCAAGACAAAAGAATTTCAATTCAAAATTTATGCGATCACTTTAAAGAAATCTTTTATAAGGAGGGAGACGTATTGACGTTTACCAATACAATTAAACATAAAATTCCCCTAAATTCTGATGTACCAGTTTTTGTAAAACCATATCGTTTTCCTCATATACACAAACAGGAAATTGATAGGCAAGTGGAGGAATTACGTAGACAAAATATTATTACCGAGAGCGAATCACCATACAGCTCTCCGATTTTTCTAGTACCAAAGAAGCCGGATAAAAACGGTAATAAGTCATGGCGCATGGTCGTGGACTTTAGGAAGGTAAATGAAAAGACGATTGAGGATAAATACCCGATACCCAACATTACGTCAATTTTAGATTTGCTTGGAAGTTCAAATTACTTTTCGAAATTAGATCTGAAAAGCGGATACCACCAAATCGAGATTGAACCTGAGGATAGACATAAAACAGCGTTTACCACCGAGAGGGGACATTGGCACTTTGTTCGTATGCCTTTTGGTCTGCGAAACGCCCCCGCGTGTTTCGCGCGCGTCATGAATAATGTATTGAAAGGCCTAATTAATAGAGTATGTCTTGTCTATCTGGACGATATAATTATATTAGGAAAAACTTTCGAAGAACATCTTTCGAATCTCGAACAGGTATTTAGGAGGTTACAGCAGCACAAATTTAAGATACAATTGGAAAAATCGGAATTTGTTTTACAGGAGATTGAATATCTAGGTCATATTATAACGACAACCGGAATTAAACCTAACCCTAAATTAGTTGACAAAATTAAGAACATTAAGTTACCGTTGACCCAAAAGGAAATAAAATCATTCATTGGATTATCCGGATATTATCGGAAATTCATACGTAATTACGCGACCATAACGAAGCCACTTACAGCGTGTTTGAAAAAGAATAGTAAGGTTATTCATACACCAGAATTTATAAATGCGTTCGAATCGGTGAAAAGATTAATTACAAACCCCCCTATTTTGGCTTATCCTAATTTCAACGAAAAATTTAATGTAACTACGGATGCTTCGAACGTAGGCTTGGGTGCCGTGCTTTCACAAGGACCGATTGGGAAAGACAGGCCTATAATGTACATAAGTAGGACCCTCAATAATCATGAACAAAACTACTCAACTGTGGAAAAAGAATGTTTGGCAATAGTTTGGGCGACCAAGGTTTTTAGGCCGTATCTGTACGGACGGAAATTCAATATCATTACGGATCATGGACCACTCCAGTGGTTATTTAATTTTAAGGAGCCCAATTCAAAATTGGTAAGGTGGCGGTTAAAGCTAGAAGAATTTGATTACACGATAACTTATAAAAAGGGGAAAGCTAATACTAATGCTGACTTCTTATCGCGACTGGAGACGTACCCGGTGGAAACACAGGAGGACTTGCTTTCTATGTTTAACCATCCTGGCGATATAGCCGAACGAAGTTACATTGACCCGAGCGACTTGGACGAATTTTTACCTGAGGAAAATTTGAAACCAGAGCAATGCTTGGTGGCGGAACCTGCCGAAAAACCTGTACAAGAGAAAATTCAGATACTGTCGGACATCAGGATCAAACCCCCAGAACGTGAACACTTTGAGAATCGGAACCTGCTCGATTCGACAAGAACTCCAGAAGATGATTCTAGTGTCACAAGACATTCTCAATCGGAGAATGTAAAAGCGACATTGCCAATTACAGACAAACCCCTTAACCTCCACAAGATGCAATTTGTTATAACTCTTTTCAGTAGTCCGAAATTAAGTAAAATAAAACTTTTTGACAAGACGAGATATTTACTACACATAACTCGAAATAATGGTGAGAACGAATTGATTAACGTATTACGCGAATACGCGGACCCAAAAGTTATTAATTGCATTTATACGAAAGATAGGTACTTATACGAAAACATTGCTCAAATGATACATAACGCCTTTGACGATTCTATTAAATTTTTGTACACTAACAAACTATTAAAAGATGTCACTGACCTTCAGGAACAAAGGGAAATTTTAAAGCAACTGCATATCCCGGATCACCGCGGAGCGCAAGAGTTATCTGCGCAAATAGGTAGGGAATATTATTGGCCCAATATAATTAAGGACGCACAGGAATTTGTTGATGAATGCTCTGTTTGCCAAGAGGCAAAATATGAAAGACATCCCACTAAATTAAAACTAAAATTAACCCCCACACCTAGAGAACCTTTCGATACTGTTTATGTGGATATATTTTCTTTGGGAAACCAGAAATTTTTGACAGCGATAGACAGCTTTTCTAAATTTTTTATGTATCATCCTCTAGCATCCATGAACATCCCGGACATTGTGGAGGCGTACGTTAACCTATTCGCACATTATAAAATGCCCAAAATTATTATCACTGATAATCAATTTGACAATCCTCTTTTCAAAGATTTAATGCGAATGCATCAAATTAATCACCACGTAATAACACCCTTACATCCGGACAGTAACGGTCCAATTGAGCGTGCGCATGGTACTATTTTGGAAATAGTCAAAACGATCACAGCCTCTAAGAATAAAGTTTTATCGAACAACCTTTTTGAAAACGCAGTAATAATTTACAATCGTAGTATACATTCACAGACGAAATTTAAACCTTTAGAAATAATATTTGGTCACATTGAGACACATGACTTATTAGAGACCTTCGACATTAATTATTACCATCAGTTTACTAGCGAAACTTTTGATAGAATTAAGGCACTGTATGACATAATTAACCAGAGGGAACAGGAAAACAAACAGAAATATATTAGCAATCAGAACGAAAAGCGAACAGAACCCCCACAAATACCTTCGAACGCACCGATATATGTTAGGCAACAAATACGAAATAAAAAACTGCCACGGTACAGAAAGGAAATTAGTAAGGAAAACTTAGACAATAAGGTAGTTACACATAGGGATAGAATTTATCACAAAAAGGAAATTAAACCCTTCAGAAAATCTCAACTAAACAAAACCTTTGTTGCAGATGAGTCACTTAATAACCGCTATAATAGTAACCCTTAAAGTAGTAATTGTGAGTCTTCAACGGATTGACATAAAGAGCATGGAAGAAAACCCTGGTATCTTGCCTTTGAAGTTAGGACCAGCCCGAGTTCAAATAACACACCACACTTTCATTCATAATTACCCATTAAAACCATTAGGCGAGTATGTACGTAAAATAGAAAATAATGCGGAAATTATCAAAGCAGTAATCAAAAATAATCGAGACGATAGGAATCTACTAGAAATTACGTTTGTTGAAAGGGAGATAAGACGTCTAAGACAACAACTTTCAATCATACATCCTGGAATAGTGGAAACAACCACGAAACGGCCTAAACGCGGACTGATAAATGCAGTTGGCTCAGTTTTCAAATTCATTTCTGGTACCCTTGACGCGGATGACGGCGAGAGATATGATCAGGCAATACAGGAATTAAAATCTAATCAGGAAAATTTGATAACACACTTTAATAAACAAATTTCGATCAATCAGCATGTTCTTAATGAAATTCAGGAAGAGATGAAAAATATTTCGGATAATTTCAAAATGGTTGAGACCGCGATTAGCAGCTTGATGTACCAAGAGAAGGTGATACATTCAATAATTGTGATTAAAATGTTAATTTTTGAAGTAAATACTGTATTAGAAAGAATTCAGACCGCTATTGGTTTCGCTAGCATGGGTGTATTGCACCTCAGCATTATTAGCGAACAACAAATAATTGGAATGAAACAAATTTTAAGTAAACATCATAACGACTTATCATTTTATTCAGATAATCATGTACTTTTTATTCAGTCCATTGAAGTAGAGTTCTATATTAATAACGATTATGTTGTATTTTTATTGCATGTGCCTATTTTGGATGAATTAGTTTATAATCTTTATCATTTATATTCTGTACCTACTAGATTTAACACGACTATAATATCACCGACGTCATATGTAGCATTAATTGAGGAAAACATATATTATCTTAAAGAGAAATGTAAACTGATAGAACAACAATATTTTTGTAAAAGTGATGTAATTCAAAAGAATTTTCAGCAGGACAAATGTATAAAAGATTTACTACAAGTAAGACATAATCCGGAATGTAAACAAATTCCCATAAATATAACAGAACCATTAATTGAAACAATTAATGACGGAAGGTATTTGGCTATAGTACCGATAAGGACGCTATTTCATGAAAAATGTAATACCGAGGAGGTANAACCTATTGCTTTTGTTTTATAGTTAGTTTTCACATTCACTGTCATCATGGGAATCTCTATCACTGTCACCAACATCAACAATTAGTTCTTCTGTTTGTCTGTCTATTACTTGCTCACTGATCCCTATTTTTAAATATTTAATCTACGCCCCTGATAGGAATACTGAAGAAAGAAGGCTGCAATCATTATACCTAAAACTGCCTACTTTTGCCACCGCGCATCCATGCCATTTTAAAATTTCCGCCAGCTTCCAGCGTCAGGCCGGTATAAGTATTTAAAAACTAAACTAAGTGGGGTAGTTATTACTATTGGATGAGAAAAGAAATAGGAAAGTGGTAGGCGTTTTGAAATTCTAAGTAAGGGGAAAGGGTCGGTTCTGGAGCTGTGTACAAAAATATAATCCTAAACTAATTCAATTCGTTACCGTGTTCCTCGAATATCGAGGGACAACTGTCGACAAGATATATAAGTCATAAATCAAGAAAACAGCCTGGCTACCAAAGGTTCAAAGGCACAGCAGGAACAGTTTAAATTTTCTAAATAGTAAAAAGTTTTGAGCATTGTTCATGTAATTGATGAACCGGAACCGCCGACAGTCACGTTAAAGAAAAAACACAATAAGGAAAAAGTTCAAGCATCTTACAACACTATTGGTTCAAAGAGTTTATTACAACATAACACAGTAACTAATTTGAGGGTTGGGTTCTGTTTATAGTCAGTTCAAACTGAATTTCACTTAAACTAATTATTAAAAAAGGGGCTAATTGTCTTACACTTCGTTTAAACTCCAAACGCGGTTTTCACACTAACAACACGAATAATGCCTTCGTCGCTAGGATGAACTTCTACGATGCATACTAAAGACCATTGTAAAGGAGGTAGGTTGTCGTCCCTCAGGATCACCACGATATCAACTGGGATGTTCTGAGTGCCTTGGTACAATCGATTACGCATCATTAACTCGTTAATATATTCTTTCGACCATCCCTTCCAAAAGTGTTGTTTTAATTTCTGAACCTGTTGCCAGTTGGATAATCGATTTTTTGGATAGAATTAAATTCCAGATCAGGCAAATTGGCTGTGGATTCACCAATAAGGATATGATTAGGAGTTAAGGCTAGGATTATCGTTGGAATCAGAAAAAATTGGAGTTAACGGTCGGGAATTTAGAATCACTGTGACGTAGGTATTTAATACCTCGAAGTTGAAAACTGTTTTACGAACGGTTCTTTTAATGTAATGTTTAAAGGAGCGAACGGCAGCCTTCCAATATCCACCGAAGTGAGGAGCTGTCGGTGGAAAAATATATCATTATATTTCTTCGTTGGTTAAAAGTTGTGTTGTATCACGGTTTGCAATTTTATCAATTTAAGTATGTCTTTGCATTCTCTTTATGCACCTACCAAGTTGATGGTATTGTCGCAGTAAATGTGGTTGTATCTACCTCTTCAGGCAATAAATCTTAGGGCTGCAATAAAGGCTTCGGTGGTGAGGTCACTAACCAGCTCTATATGGATCGCTTTACTCGACAGGCAAATACAGATGGCAATATAAGTTTTAATTTCATTTTTGTTCCGAAAACAAGTATCCTTGATGTAAAAGGGTCCGCAAAAATTTATACCGACGTGGGAATATGGTTGTTATGGGGTAACACGCTGTTGCGGCAATGAACCCATGGGATGGGTAAATTGCTTGGGTTGATTGCAAGTGCAGCTTACGCAATTGTTTATCACTCATAGTATTTGGTTTTTTCCATTAATTACAATTTTCAAACAGCATATAAAGTGACTTGGGTACCAGCATGATAATTTTTTTAATTGATACTTAAGATGATTAAATCGTTAATTTAGTGGTTGTAATTTACTACTAGATGGTAACTGGGTTTTTGTCTTTAGATAATTAATTTCTTTGCAAAAAGTTTCTATAGTATAGTATAGCATACCTATATGTCAACATAAAGTTACATACAAAGGTTTATACAATACATACACTTCTTATCAAACTAAGCCCTAATTCATACACGACAATTACAATAAGAAAGTTAACTTAAATACTAACAAACTAATCGAATATCACTTATTATATTATATGTCACATACATATATACATACACACATACATATATATGCCATATATTCAATTATCGAATTTATCTATTGCTCCCCCTCCCTTTTATCAACTAAGCTGAACCTTTTCATTTTTTAATTATATTTTTTAGCAGGATCAGCCCATCGCCACCCCCACTTAATATTTCATTACAATCATCCATATCTTTACTTTCCTCACATCCTCCCAGCACATGCATAATTGTTTCATTTCCCCTTTCAAATATCCTACATATCATTNGATTAATCCCGAACCTTCAAATATTTATTTTTCTAATTATTTATGTAACGAAAATTTTATTCTGCGTACCATAAATTCCCAAACTAAGCACGATAGGTCGATCGTAGTGGATTTGTTTTTAGAAGAACAATTTTTAAAATTTTTCGTAGTCAATTTCACTCCTATTTCGACGCACTACTTGGCTCAGAGAGTCTTGATCAGATGGGGGCCAAAGTTAATTACTCAACAGGTACCATAGCTTTAAACGATATAAGTTACCCGTTATTTAGATATAATAGCTCTAGTTTCGTAAAACAAAGTCAATTCACTCGACTGACGTTTCCGACTTCAATTAGAAAAGGACTAATAAGGGTTCCACAACATCATTTACATGACAACGTAATCATTCCCGAAACAATAACAATAGCGAATAACTTTCACTGTAAGGTCCCGGTTTTTGGCGAAATTAATAGATCAAACCCAAAAAGATCTATCAAAAGTATGCATATCAATGAGAATGATACGGATATATGTAGCGCTATAATGAGACCTAATAGTAATGTACAACATCTTCAACTGGAGTTAGACCACTTATCTCAAGACAAAAGAATTTCAATCCAAAATTTATGCGATAACTTTAAAGAAATCTTTTATAAGGAGGGAGACGTATTGACGTTTACCAATACAATTAAACATAAAATTCCCCTAAATTCTGATGTACCAGTTTTTGTAAAACCATATCGTTTTCCTCATATACACAAACAGGAAATTGATAGATAGAACATCTTTCGAATCTCGAATAAGTGTTTAGGAGGTTGCAGCAGCACAAATTTAAGATACAATTGGAAAAATCGGAATTTGTTTTACAGGAGATTGAATATCTAGGTCATATTATAACGACAACCGGAATTAAACCTAACCCTAAATTAGTTGACAAAATTAAGAACATTAAGTTACCGTCCACCCAAAAGGAAATAAAAACATACATAGGTTTATCCGGATATTATCGAAAATTCATACGGATTTACGCGACAATAACGAAACCACTTACAGCATGTTTGAAAAAGAATAGTTAGGTTATTCATACACCAGAATTTATAAATGCGTTCGAATCGGTGAAAAGATTAATTACAAACCCCCCTATTTTGGCTTATCCTAATTTCAACGAAAAATTTAATGTAACTACGGATGCTTCGAACGTAGGCTTGGGTGCCGTCCTTTCACAAGGACCGATTGGGAAAGACAGGCCTATAATGTACATAAGCAGGACCCTCAATAATCATGAACAAAACTACTCAACTGTGGAAAAAGAATGTTTAAGGAGCCCAATTCAAAATTGGTAAGGTGGCGGTTAAAGCTGGAGGAATTCGATTACACGATAACTTATAAAAAGGGGAAGGCTAATACTAATGCTGACTTCTTATCGCGACTGGAGACATACCCGGTGGAAACACAGGAGGACTTGTTTTCTATGTTTAACCATCCTGGAGATATAGCCGAACGAAGTTATATTGCCCCGAGCGACTTGGACGAATTTTTACCTGAGGAAAATTTGAAACCAGAGCAGCGCTTGTTTTCGGAACCTATCGAAAAACCTGTACAAGAGAAAATTCGGATACTGTCGGACATTAGGATCAAACCCCCAGAACGCGAACACTTTGAGGATCGAAACTTGCTCGATTCGACAAGGACTTCAGAAGATAATTCTAGTGTCACAAGACATTCTCAATCGGAGAATGTAAGAGTGATATTGCCAATTACAGACAAACCCCTTAATCTCCACAAGATGCAATTTGTTATAACTCTTTTCAGTAGTCCGAAATTAAGTAAAATAAAACTTTTTGACAAGACGAGATATTTACTACACATAACTCGAAATAATGGTGAGAACGAATTCGTTAACGTAATACGCGAATACGCGAACCCGAAAGTTATTAATTGCATTTATACGAAAGATGATACATAACGTTTTTAACGATTCTATTAAATTATTGTACACTAATAAACTATTAAAAGATGTCTCTGACCTTCAGGAACAAAGGGAAATTTTGAAACAACTGCATATCCCGGGTCACCGCGGAGCGCAAGAGTTATCTGTGCAAATAGGTAGGGAATATTATTGGCCCAATATAATAAAGGACGCACAAGAATTTGTTGATAATTGCTCTGTTTGCCAAGAGGCAAAATATGAAAGACATCCCACTAAATTAAAACTAAAATTAACCCCCACACCTAGAGAACCTTTCGATACTGTTTATGTGGATATATATTCTTTGGGAAACCAGAAATTTTTGACAGCGATAGACAACTTTTGTAAATTTTTTATGTATCATCCTCTAGTATCCATGAACATCCCGGACATTGTGGAGGCGTACGTTAACCTATTCGCACATTATAAAATTCCCAAAATTCTTATCACGAATAATCAATTTGACAATCCTCTTATCAAAGATTTAATGCGGATACATCGAATTAATCACCACGTAATAACACCCTTACATCCGGACAGTAACGGTCCAATTGAGCGTGCGCATGGTACTATTTTGGAAATAGTCAAAACGATCACAGCCTCTAAGAATAAAGTTTTATCGAACAACCTTTTTGAAAACGCAGTAATAATTTACAATCGTAGTATACATTCACAGACGAAATTTAAACCTTTAGAAATCATATTTGGTCACATTGAGACACATGACTTACTGGAGACCTTCGACATTAATTATTACCATCAGTTTACTAGTGAAACTTTTGATAGAATTAGGGCACTGTATGATATAATTAATCAGAGGGAACAGGAAAACAAACAAAAATATATTAACAATCGGAATGAAAAGCGAACAGAACGCCCACACATACCTTCGAACGCACCGATATATGTTAGGCAACAAATACGAAATAAAAAACTGCCACGGTACAGAAAGGAAATTAGTAAGGAAAACTTAGACAATAAGATAGTTACACATAGGGATAGAATTTATCACAAAAAGGAAATTAAACCCTTCAGAAAATCCCAACTAAACAAAACCTTTGTTGCAGATGAGTCACTTACTAACCGCTGTAATAGTAATTCTTAAAATAGTAATTGTGAGTCTTCAACGGATTGACATAAAGAGCATGGAAGAAAACCCTGGTATCTTGCCTTTGAAGTTAGGACCAGCCCGAGTTCAAATAACACACCACACTTTCATTCATAATTACCCATTAAAACCATTAGGCGAGTATGTACGTAAAATAGAAAATAATGCGGAAATTATCAAAGCAGTAATCAAAAATAATCGAGACGATAGGAATCTACTAGAAATTACGTTTGTTGAAAGGGAGATAAGACGTCTAAGACAGCAACTTTTAATTATACATCCTGGAATAGTGGAAACAACCACGAAACGGCCTAAAATCTAATCAGGAAAATGTGATAACACACTTTAATAAACAAATTTCGATCAATCAGCATGTTCTTAATGAAATTCAGGAAGAGATGAAAAATATTTCAGATAATTTCAAAATGGTTGAGACCGCGATTAGCAGCTTGATGTACCAAGAGAAGGTGATACATTCAATAATTGTGATTAAAATGTTAATTTTTGAAGTAAATACTGTATTAGAAAGAATTCAGACCGCTATTGGTTTCGCTAGCATGGGTGTACTGCACCTCAGCATTATTAGCGAACAACAAATAATTGGAATGAAACAAATTTTTAGTAAACATCATAACGACTTATCATTTTATTCAGATAATCATGTACTTTTTATTCAGTCCATTGAAGTAGAGTTCTACATTAATAACGATTATGTTGTATTTTTATTGCATGTGCCTATTTTGGATGAATTAGTTTATAATCTTTATCATTTATATTCTGTACCTACTAGATTTAACACGACTATAATATCACCGACGTCATATGTAGCATTAATTGAGGAAAACATATATTATCTTAAAGAGAAATGTAAACTGATAGAACAACAATATTTTTGTAAAAGTGATGTAATTCAAAAGAATTTTCAGCAGGACAAATGTATAAAAGATTTACTACAAGTAAGACATAATCCGGAATGTAAACAAATTCCCATAAATATAACAGAACCATTAATTGAAACAATTAATGACGGAAGGTATTTGGCTATAGTACCGATAAGGACGCTATTTCATGAAAAATGTAATACCGAGGAGGTACATAATCTCCAAGGGACATTTTTAATAAACGTACCCTATTCATGCTCCTTCACGACTAAGGATTTTACATATACTAACTTACGAGAAAATATTATTGAGGAACCGGTATTTTTACCACCGTTACCATACGAGGTATTAGACGCTAACCCTATACAATTAAATTTAAAATCTATTAATTTAGACCAACTATCAAAATTGACTCTCGATATGAATGACCCGGTAGCGTACATGAAGGAACCATGGCATGACATTAACAACATACTCTATATCGTCATATTGAGTATTATAGCGATCTTTATAATATTGTATTGTGTGAGGGAAAAGCTTTTTGGGATTTTTCGCAAGAAGAGAGCTCCGAATGGTGACAATACTGGCGAATTGGAAGAAATGGCGGGCCAAGAGGCTTTTCCTATTCCTAGAAGACGTGTTTAATTTTTAGTAATAGTTATGTTACGTTTATTATTACTTATTATATTATATATTGATAATTAATATTGTTTTGGTCGATGTGCAATTGGTGCGAAACTAATCTCTTTTATAATTATTATTATTACTATTTTATTCTATTATAATTAATAGCAATTTTCTGGCTTTACCATAAAATTCCTTCTTAACGGGGGAGGAGTTATCCAAGATAACACGTGTTCCCATAACAGAATCACGCCACGCATCGCAAGATGTCACGCCACGCGAGGTATGGCGTGTTTCGCACAGATTGCAGTATCAGCCAATTTAAATTATAAATACAGGTGCATCTTCACCTGTACTGTACTTTTACTTTTAAGACTTGTAATGTCCGACTAACTTCCGCCCATAGGGTATTGTTAGTAAGTAATTGTCAAAAGGTGTTTTTTTTNTCATCATGGGAATCTCTATCACTGTCACCAACATCAACAATTAGTTCTTCTGTTTGTCTGTCTATTACTTGCTCACTGATCCCTATTTTTAAATATTTAATCTACGCCCCTGATAGGAATACTGAAGAAAGAAGGCTGCAATCATTATACCTAAAACTGCCTACTTTTGCCACCGCGCATCCATGCCATTTTAAAATTTCCGCCAGCTTCCAGCGTCAGGCCGGTATAAGTATTTAAAAACTAAACTAAGTGGGGTAGTTATTACTATTGGATGAGAAAAGAAATAGGAAAGTGGTAGGCGTTTTGAAATTCTAAGTAAGGGGAAAGGGTCGGTTCTGGAGCTGTGTACAAAAATATAATCCTAAACTAATTCAATTCGTTACCGTGTTCCTCGAATATCGAGGGACAACTGTCGACAAGATATATAAGTCATAAATCAAGAAAACAGCCTGGCTACCAAAGGTTCAAAGGCACAGCAGGAACAGTTTAAATTTTCTAAATAGTAAAAAGTTTTGAGCATTGTTCATGTAATTGATGAACCGGAACCGCCGACAGTCACGTTAAAGAAAAAACACAATAAGGAAAAAGTTCAAGCATCTTACAACACTATTGGTTCAAAGAGTTTATTACAACATAACACAGTAACTAATTTGAGGGTTGGGTTCTGTTTATAGTCAGTTCAAACTGAATTTCACTTAAACTAATTATTAAAAAAGGGGCTAATTGTCTTACACTTCGTTTAAACTCCAAACGCGGTTTTCACACTAACAACACGAATAATGCCTTCGTCGCTAGGATGAACTTCTACGATGCATACTAAAGACCATTGTAAAGGAGGTAGGTTGTCGTCCCTCAGGATCACCACGATATCAACTGGGATGTTCTGAGTGCCTTGGTACAATCGATTACGCATCATTAACTCGTTAATATATTCTTTCGACCATCCCTTCCAAAAGTGTTGTTTTAATTTCTGAACCTGTTGCCAGTTGGATAATCGATTTTTTGGATAGAATTAAATTCCAGATCAGGCAAATTGGCTGTGGATTCACCAATAAGGATATGATTAGGAGTTAAGGCTAGGATTATCGTTGGAATCAGAAAAAATTGGAGTTAACGGTCGGGAATTTAGAATCACTGTGACGTAGGTATTTAATACCTCGAAGTTGAAAACTGTTTTACGAACGGTTCTTTTAATGTAATGTTTAAAGGAGCGAACGGCAGCCTTCCAATATCCACCGAAGTGAGGAGCTGTCGGTGGAAAAATATATCATTATATTTCTTCGTTGGTTAAAAGTTGTGTTGTATCACGGTTTGCAATTTTATCAATTTAAGTATGTCTTTGCATTCTCTTTATGCACCTACCAAGTTGATGGTATTGTCGCAGTAAATGTGGTTGTATCTACCTCTTCAGGCAATAAATCTTAGGGCTGCAATAAAGGCTTCGGTGGTGAGGTCACTAACCAGCTCTATATGGATCGCTTTACTCGACAGGCAAATACAGATGGCAATATAAGTTTTAATTTCATTTTTGTTCCGAAAACAAGTATCCTTGATGTAAAAGGGTCCGCAAAAATTTATACCGACGTGGGAATATGGTTGTTATGGGGTAACACGCTGTTGCGGCAATGAACCCATGGGATGGGTAAATTGCTTGGGTTGATTGCAAGTGCAGCTTACGCAATTGTTTATCACTCATAGTATTTGGTTTTTTCCATTAATTACAATTTTCAAACAGCATATAAAGTGACTTGGGTACCAGCATGATAATTTTTTTAATTGATACTTAAGATGATTAAATCGTTAATTTAGTGGTTGTAATTTACTACTAGATGGTAACTGGGTTTTTGTCTTTAGATAATTAATTTCTTTGCAAAAAGTTTCTATAGTATAGTATAGCATACCTATATGTCAACATAAAGTTACATACAAAGGTTTATACAATACATACACTTCTTATCAAACTAAGCCCTAATTCATACACGACAATTACAATAAGAAAGTTAACTTAAATACTAACAAACTAATCGAATATCACTTATTATATTATATGTCACATACATATATACATACACACATACATATATATGCCATATATTCAATTATCGAATTTATCTATTGCTCCCCCTCCCTTTTATCAACTAAGCTGAACCTTTTCATTTTTTAATTATATTTTTTAGCAGGATCAGCCCATCGCCACCCCCACTTAATATTTCATTACAATCATCCATATCTTTACTTTCCTCACATCCTCCCAGCACATGCATAATTGTTTCATTTCCCCTTTCAAATATCCTACATATCATTTCTTCTTCTTTCATCCAATATTTACATTTTCTACAATCATTTCCTACTCTAAAACATGCAAATACTTCCACCTTCTTCATTCTATTCACATAGTCTGGCAAACAGTCTCCCTGCCAATGCTCCCATAGCAACGCCTTTAGACATTCCACATATCTCGACTTATCAATACTTCTTAGGTCTTCTGCCCCTATCATCTTATTCTCACCATTTCCTCAACACTTACCCCCATTCGGCCCCGTTCATTCAATTGTTTCTGACTCAAATTCAAATCGTCTAATGCATCATCCCTTTCTTTATCATTTCATTATTTGGTTTTTTCCATTAATCAACCAGAAAAATTTTCAAACTGCATATAAAGTGGCTTGGGTACCATAATGATATTTTTTTTAAATTAGTACTTAAGATGATTAAATCGTTAACGTGGTGTGAGCGGGGTAACAAGATTTAATTTTTTTTCGATATATGATAAATATGCCTTGCTGATACGTTCACTCTTAATATTCCATCCGCATCGAGGAAGGGAATTAGTTGTTGTAATTTACTACTAGATGGTAACTGGGTTTTGTCTTTAGGTAATTAATTTTTTAGCAAAAGTTTCTATTTGCACCATTTTTACTACGCAATTCGTTGCGTATTGTATTTGCGAAGCTGTGAGCTCCTCTCGAGCTCTTGTTTAATTGAAATTCGACCAAAATGTAAACAATACGCAGTTACTCTCTTGTCTGCTAGGTGAAGAAAATCTTATTAACACCTAATTATCGGTAGAGGATGATATTAATACAACTTTACAACGGATCTCTGGCATTTCATTAATAGGGCTTAACTTATTTATTGGTCTGTTTTCTTCGATATCGCTTAGCCATAATGGTCCAGATTTCCAACTGTAATTATTCATTACTTCATCAGGTAATTGTCCTCTAGATAAAATATCCGCAAGATTCTTGCCTGATGGTAATATCTCCACCAATCTTGTATTGTCAGTTCTTGGATTTCTGAAACACAATTTGCCGCGAAAGTTTTTATTGTATTAGGTGCCCTTTGTATACAGTGTAATGTAATGGTGGAGCCCGCCCAAAGATGAATACTGTCAATTTTTAATTTTAATGAATCTGTTGTTGTCTTACAAAGGGTTGATAATAGTAATGCAGAACAGAGTTCTAGTCTTGGTAAAGAATTCACTTTTAACGGAGAAATTCTCAATTTAGAACGTACAAGATGTGTTTTAAGGTTTTAAGTTATCGATGGATTTAAGGTACAGACATGCGCCATAAACTCTTTCACTGGCATCGCAAAACTCGTGAAGTTGGATATTCTACAATTTTCTATAAGTAGATATCTTGGAATAGAAAATTTCTTGACAATAAAATAAAATAAACACCTAATTGTAGAGTCGATTTCATTATAATTCGATTATAACTGTCGGTTTATTATGCTAAAAACTTTTTTATCAATACAATACCATTGGCGTAGGTGAAAAACTCCTCTTTGCAATAACTGAATTAAATCGTTGCGTAATTAAAGGGACTTGTCAATGATAGCTGGTCCAGTTAGCAAATCGTTCATATAAAAATCGGTTTTTATAATATGTAAATAATATAAGGGTGAAATGTTTTTATTGGTTCGGTTTTGGTTTCTCGCCAGAATATGTTTTGATACCTTCGATGTTTATGGACCCATATTTACAAAAACATCTTCTCGATGTCTGCGGAAAGTAGGTAATGGTGGGTGCGCATTCTTAGCATAATAGAGTTAAGGTTATCTTGAATTATAGGTCCTGCTATAAGTGTGTCATTTAGAGACACTCCAGCTGTGGGTTTAGCCGAACCATCAAAAACTACACCTGATTTCGTAGTAGTACTGGATGCCTTCATTACGGCGTGGTGTTGTAAGTAATAGCTGCCGGCTTCTTCATTGTCATTAACCAGTTCGGTCATATATCCGCGAAGTTTATATTCTAAAAACCTTGAATATTCTTGTTTTAATTCATTGTTTCGGTTAAGTTCTCGCTCAAGCAGCTGATAACGATGAAGAGCTGTGTTGTAGGATTCGCCTAGCTCTGAAATGCATTCATTGAAGAGTAATTTTACATTGTATTTAACCTCAGCAGGATCCCGATTAACATTGATTATAAAATGTTGCTCGCATTGCCTTTCTTCTGGGGTCCAAGGTGGTAACGTAGTCTTTTTTTCTAATTTCTAAAATCTTTCACTTATGCCGTCTAATTGTACGTTATCATTAGAATATAAGAGGGAATATTAGTTAGAGATGACAAATAACTAAACTGTTTGGTAGTAAAACAGTCCTGCGTCTATTAAAATATCTATTTCAGCTGGTTTATGGAATTCTGGGTCTGCCAATATGATATTTTTCGGTATTTCAATTAATTGTCGGTTAATTTGATCAGTTGGAATAAAACTGGTTATTTGTGGAATAGTTAAAAACCTTAAATTGCTAGAATATACATCGTTTCATCGTTATTAAATGGTTGGTTTTCGTAAGGGTATTATTCGGGTCCACCACACGATTGTTCATTTTTTCGGCAGGTAAATGCAACAGACTATCTAATCGGTTAGTGATAAAATGCGATTGTGATCCGGAATTTAATATAGTTCTACACCTGTGCAGTTGTCCGTAAACGTCGGTAATATAAATAATTGGAGTAGATAATAACACTTCGGTTGACAAAGATGAGATGGAAGTGAATGTATTAGCCTCGAAACTAGTCGAACACTTGAGTTTTTGGCCATTAATTTGTGGTTCTCTCTTCCCTTCATGAAACTGCTGTTTTGGTTGAATTTCTGTATGTAATGTAACAAAGTATTGTGCTTTTTGTGGCATTTGCAGCATGCACTAGAGTAATATATTGTGATGGTGTGATTGGACCTTAAACAGTTGTTACAAAGTTTGTTGGATTTAACAGCGTTAATTCGCTTTAATACGTCCATTTTAAAGAGTATTGACATTGTTGGATGTAATGCTATTGAGAGCATATAGGACAAGACTGCTTGGTAGAAATGAATGATTTATAATTAGAATAGGGTTGATTGCGCCCTTTAGGTACTTCTCGCGGTTTCTCTATCTTTTTGCCTTCGGTTGAAGTCTGGCTTATTTGGTTAAGAAAAAATATCATTGTCATTATCCAGTCATTTATAGATAAGATAAATTATTATCGAATCACATTCTTCCGTTGACTGCTGGAGCGATTTCAATGACCTTAAGTGTTGCTAAACATTATTTATCAATTGTGTTACACTAGATTGTGAGTCTCATTGAATGGTCGGCAGCGTAAAAAGCAGAGAAATGTGTCCAAAAATGATGATGCGTCTATTGTTGTACAATTCGGTTAATAAATTCCGAGTTTCAGCATAACTGCTGAATGTTGTATTGAGATAGTATGACTATGGCTTCAGCTACTTCGCCACTCAAACATGATTTCAGGTACTGCAGTTTTTGTACAAGATCGAGAATTTCTTGATTATGGACAAGGGAATCGAACGCATCCTTAAAGGCAGTCCACTTTTCGGGTAACCCATCAAATTTCGGTAAATTCAAATTCTTGAATGGAGTCGAATTTCTTCCACTGTTTTTGACATCCTTTAATCTCCGTTGTAATTCGTGGTAATTATTGGGTGAAGGTAAAGCTTCTGTGAGGAATTTGCGAAATGATGTTTGTTGTGCTTTAATAACGGTGTGCTGTTTAAAACTTGTCATTTCGTTGACCATGGTAGATAAATGAAGCGATGCAATGTGGGACAAGGAAAATAAGTAAATCGGTAAATCAAACAAAACCTACCTTGACTGTAGAAGTCCTTTTTCTCCATGGGAAGTTCCTGATGGATGATGTGGTAATAATAGTCCAAGTAAAGTGTTGACTACTATGACGCAACTTCACTTTTAACAGGTTTATCTAATCGTACCCATATTTACTACTCACTCGAATGTGGTGTTGTTGTTTCCCAAAATTCACGATTGGGAAACTGAAATACACAAAATGAAAGTCTACTATTCACTCGTATAAACGGCCAGCCTTTAATTTTCCAACTGTTATAATAGACCTCAAGTTCCTTTAAGTGTTCCTGCACATATTTTAGAGATTGGGATCTGCTCTATGAATGGGCTAGAATGCCTGTATCATCCGCTAAGAGAACGATCTCCGTATTTTTATTTTTTGGTATATCATTTATGAGTAATATGAATAGCATGAGTCCCAGGATTGAAACCTGGGGTAAACTTGCCACTACTGTCTGTGTTCTGGATAGCGCCCTACCGACTTTAATTTGGAACGTTCTATTTTTAAGGTAGACTTGTATAGGTTTGATTATGTATATAGGAACCTGAGCTCTATTCAATCTGTAGATTAGGCCTTCGTGCCACGTAGTGTCGAACGCCTTCTAGATGTCGAGAAGGACCTGTTTATGTTAAAGTTATTCCTGATTAAGCTTGTTATTCTTACTAGCTGTTGTACTGTGCCGTGATTTTCACCAAAAACCGAACGGCTCACTGTTTAAAATATTGTTTTCATTTATATGATCTAGGAGTCTCAAAAATCTTACTTACTGTGGACAGTAAGCTTATCGGTCTATAATTTTGTGGAAAAGTCTTGTCAGTACCCGGTGTGGGAAAGGAGAGTATAACGGCTTTTTTCCATTTTTCAGGAAAGTAAGACAGCTTTAAGCATGAGTTAAATACATTTGTTAAATGAATTAGCGCTCTCATGGGCAGATTTTTATGAACAATATTTTCTATATCGTCGCTGCCTGGAGCTTTTTTAGATCATCATCCGGCGAAGCCTGTGTTCATTAATTCTAGGCACACTTCCCCAACGTCGTCCTTTAGCTCTGTAGAGCCAAAGTTCTCAGTCAGGTGATGCACCCCTTTATAATTATCAGCTAAGACATCTGCTTTATCTTTGTCAGTGAAAACTAGCCCGTTTGGTCCATGCAACGTCAGTATTTTTGTGAACGATTTGACACATTTCCATAGTGAGTTATCTTTAACATTTAATATACTTAACTTATCGCACTAATCTTTGTTATTTTTAATTTAATTTTTTGTTTAATTAATTTGCTAACCTCAAATCTTTGTTTACTAATATATCGGAGGGTCTTTGATAGTTTTCTCTCAGTCTATTCCTTTTTTTAATAGATCTGTAATTTCTTGACTGAATTCTGCTGTATAATTGACTACTGTCATGTTGTTGGGCAGCTGTATTGCCAGTGACTCCATTGTGGATGTTTCAAGTTGCAGTTGAGTGTTTGTTATTTTGTTGTTGAGTAGTATAAGCAGTCCTCCCCCTGCAGGATCTCCATCTCTGTCTTTTCTGTAGACCTCAAAGCCGTGGGCTTTTATGTTATTTCTTGATGTGAATTTTGTCTCAGTTATCATTGCAATGTCTATGCCGTTTGCCTTGATGAAAGTTAGTATTTCGTCAAATTTGTGCTCTAGCCCATTGGCATTCCAGTGGGCAATCTGTATTTTATCAAGCAGTTTATTTTGTACTGCCATTTTGACACATAATTTCCATAAATTCTAGGAGTTGTTGCTCCTTTGATTGGCATGTTTGAAGTCGCTGATTTAGCTCCTTCACTAGCTTGAGTAATTTTTGCACGTCACATAGTGCTTTCATTTTCTTCGAATAGCTCAAATATATCCTGGAAGTCTTGTGCTTGTTTAAAACTAAAAGCATTGTCTTTTTTCGCTTTATTTGTCCAGGCTGTTGTCTTCGCTTGTGTATTGGCATGTGCTCCTGGTAGACTTGTAAAATTTTGTTGGTTAAATGTTGGCAGCTGTTTTTTCCGTTGTTGATTTTTGGCTTGTTGGCTGTTTCGTTGAACCTCCCTTCTTTGTTCAATGATCTGACGTCTTTTAATGTACACTTCACACTTTGTAGTGTTTGCTCGGTGTTGGCTTTTGAAGTTGACACAGTACACGGTGCCCTATTGATCTTTTTTTGGACAATCTCTTGTCAAGTGAGGTTGGTCGCACTTGGTGCATCATGGTCTTTTGTGACACAAGTCTGACCCGTGACCGAAGGCCTGGCAGTTATAACACTGTGTAATACCTTTTTTATTATGGTATATTTCCCATATCATTTTGACATTTTGTATATACTTGATTTTTTTAACTTGATTGATGTCTTGTTCGTTTGCGAACATTACTTGTTGTGCCCACCTATGTAGTTGTAACGCGGTAGCTAATGAGTATATGTGTGAGCGTCTGGTGTAGGGCGCATGTCGCGAAGCGAAGTATGAGAGAGAGTATGACTTCTATGGAGAGCCGGAGCGGTAGTGCATGGTCGCTTGTTACATTGCAGGTGTAATCGTTATTAAATAAATGCAATCTTGTTGTATAGTGTAATTCAAGTGTTACTGTTCTTTACAAGTGCCTCCTCCGTACACCCTAACATTACTAATTACACTGGGTATCTGTCTTCTTCTTTTGTTTTTATTTTTGTTATTTTAATCAGCTTACACTCTTTCCTTGAGCTCAGCTTCAATAAGTTCCGTAGGTATAAATGGTAGGCCCTTTAGCACTTGTCTTTTGTGTTTGAGGTTAGGTAGAGCATGTGTGTAGAACTGCACTTTTGATGTCTTGAGTAAATTGCAGATGACGTTGTAGTCTTCCAGACTGTCTGCGAATATTTTTAGTCCACCTTTACTATAGCTTGTTTTTAACTCACCATTTATGTGTGATTTAATTGCTTTTATGTTCTTTGCATAGTCCTCAAATTCTGTCATAATCGTGATCGGTGGGGTCTTAACTTTTTTGTTTCCTGCTTTTGTTTTTCTGCTTCTGTTTCACCGCTTTCATTCAATCATGTCGTCGTCATCATTCAGCTTTTCGAAGCTGTTGTGTATTTTGATGTTATATTGCATCAGATTTGTTTGGTTTTGATCGTTTGCTTCGTTGCCATTATTTTGCTGGGCAGCGTCAGTCTTGAGCTTCTTAGCTTTGCTGTTGCTTTTGACTATTTCCAGGTTCTTAATGCCTCTTTTATCCTGTTGCCCTTCTTATTGGTCTCTTTAATTAACCCATTTCGCGATGTGGAAAACCTCGAGAGCCTTTAAAAGGACTCCAATGAACCGTATGCTTCTAGTAACCGACTTACTATGACTATTTGACTTGAAATATTCATGACCCATAATATCATGAAATGAAAAAGCGTCCGGATACGTATTTATGTTTGAGAGTCTGACTATAATGTAATACATGTATAAGTATTTAAAAGCCAAACTAAGTGGGGTGGTTACTACTATTGGTTGACGCAAGGAATTGGAAAGTTGTAGGTGTTGTGAAATTCTAAGTAAGGGAAAGGGTCGGTTTTAGAGCTATATACAAAAATACAATCGCAAACTAATTCGATTCATTACAGTGTTCCTCGTGAAGCTATAAGTTATAAATCAAGAAAACAGCTTGACTACAAAAGGCTCAAAGTCACAGCAGGAACAGTTTAAATTGTCTAAATTGTAAAAGGTTTTGTGCACTGTACATGTAATTAATGAACCGGAACACAGATTAGGGTAAGTTCGCCAGTGGTCATCCAGTTGTGAAATGTTTTTTATATAGAGAGTCTGAGCAAGAAACAAAAAAATACTAGTTGGGAACACTTACTCAAAACTGGCACTGAGAGGCTAACGGCTGTGTGAAAGCAAAAAAAACTGAGGGTGGCTGGTGGTGGAACTCCTTCTTCCTTGCCGTGGGTCAGTGGAATATTCGAGTTGTTGGTATTGAAAAAAAAAACTTGGGAGTTTCATTCCCACCAACCAGTAGTGCTGGTGGGCGGGCAGACCCTCAGGACTACGCCGGAAGGTAGGACGGAAGGCCCTCTTCGGCCTGCTTCCAGGAATCATGGTAATGGGTGGGTGGTGGTTCGGGTGAGACAGTTGAGACGGACGAAATGAAGGCAGAAGAGAATGAAAGATTATCTGTGGAATATTACTGCCCCAGAATTTGCCCAAGTGATCCAAGGAAACCAAGACAGACGGACCCCTGAATTGAACCGGCGTCCTCCCGAATGCTAATTGGTACTATTTTTTTTTTTTTTTTTTTTTTTTTTTTACATAAACTCTGTCCCTTCAATAGATCCACCGCCAATCTTAGGTGNTGTTTCGCACTTATTGCAGCATCAGCTAATTTAATTTATAAATACAGGTGCATCTTCACCTTTACTGTACTTTTACTTTTAAGACTTTTTATGTCTGTTTAGCTGCCGTCCATAGGGTATTGCTAATAAGTAATTGTCCAAAAGTGTTTCATAGGAATAAAGTTTGTTTAAAAGATTTTGAGTTCTTTTTAAAAAACAAAAGTTCCGAGAAGAAACCAAAACTCCAGACGAACATTTGCGGAGATAGAGTCACTCGTTGAAATTGTGTTTCGAAGGTTCTGTGAACACATGTTAAAAGTAATAAAAACGTTAGTTGAAATGTTGGGTCGGTTCTATTCTTACCCCGCCGCCGGGCTTTTTATTTTCTGATTCCTGTTAAAGTCTACTTTGTGCGCCTGTCTTACTGCGATACTAACAGACCATTTCAAGAAAGCTTCTTAAAGTATAGGAAATAGCAGTTATTAGGTATTTTGTTGTATTCCAGTCAACTATATTGAGGAATTGTTTTATAGTTTATTAGTACATTTAACACTTATACAACAATTTAGCAACCCATCAGTGTGCCGGTGAATTGGTGATAGCGAATCTTTGTGTTTTCAACGGATTGCTCCAACGGATGCTTGCTTAACTGGAAGGAAACTTGGAAGCACTAATTCCAGTTTTCAGAGGTAAGTAACAAATTTCTTTTAATACGAAAGGTTGGATGGACGCTTGTTTTTCCAGAACATGATATAGATAGAAATGGATTTTTATTACTACGAGAAAGCGATATTATAGAACTAGTTCCATCAATTGGTATGCGGTTTAAATTAAGGGCCTAATGGCGGGAATTTGTAGACATCAGTGTAAGATTCTGTTGTCGAACAGTAGATATTTAAATATTCATATTATTGGATCTTTTTTACAGAAAGAACAAGAAGAGAGTAGTTTCTGAATATTCTACTGGACTGCCACCGTGAGACACCCTATATAATCAATGTAATATCTGCTACTGCAATATCCACTATTCACTAAAAACACAGCACGGAACCACCTTCAAAAAATAGCATAATTGAATCAATAAATACAGCAAATAGTGAAGTTGAAGTACGGTAGCACCAGGAGATAAAAGCCTCTGTAAGTCAATTCATTCTTTTCCGATATCTATGTACTGTTTCCCTTTTAGAGTGAATTGTTGACGTTATTGAAATCCACGATTGGCTGTATTAGAATTATTCTTCAACAGTCAAAAGAAATATATTGGTGAAACTTATTATAGACAATGAACTAGCTGGAAATCCAGATGTTGGATATGTGTGATGTCGTAACTACGAGATAGATTAAACTAATGTACTACAGTGTTGTAGTTCAATGTGCTTAACACTAGTAGTTGACATCAATGCCAATTACTAGAAAACAGCTCCTTTGCTGTAGTGCTTGACACGAAAGATTATCCTCATTTACAGTTTAAAATTTCTTTTCTTTTAAGAACATTCATTTCCCCTATATCCACATCAAAATAATTCTACTACAATTACAATTACGCAAAGTTTCACTTAATTTTTTTTTATAAATTTACCTTCTTATGACTTACACTAAGTAAATTCACGACAAAAAACTCCATGCGACCATGCGTAACAACAATGGCGCCAAATGGCGGTTATAAACCAGAATAATTGGTCAGTCGTCCTACAGATTGATCCTGGATTTCACAGAATATTACAAACATTTTGTCATTCCCTATTCTGAACGTTCAAAATCGAAAATGTCAACTACTAACGCGGTGTTAAGTAATAGTGCGTAGATAGATTGATAAGATCTCAAACTTGGTTTATCGGTTTATTGGTTGTATGAATTAACAAAATTAGTTGTGTTTGGTTCTTAATCTGTAATTGACTGGTATAAGAAAAAAATCTAAATTGACTATAATGTAATACATGTACAGGCCAGACGAAGGAAGATAGCGAACGGTCGCGTAGATACTTGCCCATTTATGACCTATTCGGGTAAGTCACTCGAAACCGATACACAAATAAGCTTTCAGATATTTATTTTAAATATTTAATCTACGTCGATGATAGGAATACTGAAGAAAGAAGGCTGCAATCATTATACCTAAAACTGCCTACTTTTGCCACCGCGCATCCACGCCATTTTAAAATTTCCGCCAGCTTCCAGCGTCAGGCCGGTATAAGTATTTAAAAACTAAACTAAGTGGGGTAGTTATTACTATTGGATGAGAAAAGAAATAGGAAAGTGGTAGGCGTTTTGAAATTCTAAGTAAGGGGAAAGGGTCGGTTCTGGAGCTGTGTACAAAAATATAATCCTAAACTAATTCAATTCGTTACCGTGTTCCTCGAATATCGAGGGACAACTGTCGACAAGATATATAAGTCATAAATCAAGAAAACAGCCTGGCTACCAAAGGTTCAAAGGCACAGCAGGAACAGTTTAAATTTTCTAAATAGTAAAAAGTTTTGAGCATTGTTCATGTAATTGATGAACCGGAACCGCCGACAGTCACGTTAAAGAAAAAACACAATAAGGAAAAAGTTCAAGCATCTTACAACACTATTGGTTCAAAGAGTTTATTACAACATAACACAGTAACTAATTTGAGGGTTGGGTTCTGTTTATAGTCAGTTCAAACTGAATTTCACTTAAACTAATTATTAAAAAAGGGGCTAATTGTCTTACACTTCGTTTAAACTCCAAACGCGGTTTTCACACTAACAACACGAATAATGCCTTCGTCGCTAGGATGAACTTCTACGATGCATACTAAAGACCATTGTAAAGGAGGTAGGTTGTCGTCCCTCAGGATCACCACGATATCAACTGGGATGTTCTGAGTGCCTTGGTACAATCGATTACGCATCATTAACTCGTTAATATATTCTTTCGACCATCCCTTCCAAAAGTGTTGTTTTAATTTCTGAACCTGTTGCCAGTTGGATAATCGATTTTTTGGATAGAATTAAATTCCAGATCAGGCAAATTGGCTGTGGATTCACCAATAAGGATATGATTAGGAGTTAAGGCTAGGATTATCGTTGGAATCAGAAAAAATTGGAGTTAACGGTCGGGAATTTAGAATCACTGTGACGTAGGTATTTAATACCTCGAAGTTGAAAACTGTTTTACGAACGGTTCTTTTAATGTAATGTTTAAAGGAGCGAACGGCAGCCTTCCAATATCCACCGAAGTGAGGAGCTGTCGGTGGAAAAATATATCATTATATTTCTTCGTTGGTTAAAAGTTGTGTTGTATCACGGTTTGCAATTTTATCAATTTAAGTATGTCTTTGCATTCTCTTTATGCACCTACCAAGTTGATGGTATTGTCGCAGTAAATGTGGTTGTATCTACCTCTTCAGGCAATAAATCTTAGGGCTGCAATAAAGGCTTCGGTGGTGAGGTCACTAACCAGCTCTATATGGATCGCTTTACTCGACAGGCAAATACAGATGGCAATATAAGTTTTAATTTCATTTTTGTTCCGAAAACAAGTATCCTTGATGTAAAAGGGTCCGCAAAAATTTATACCGACGTGGGAATATGGTTGTTATGGGGTAACACGCTGTTGCGGCAATGAACCCATGGGATGGGTAAATTGCTTGGGTTGATTGCAAGTGCAGCTTACGCAATTGTTTATCACTCATAGTATTTGGTTTTTTCCATTAATTACAATTTTCAAACAGCATATAAAGTGACTTGGGTACCAGCATGATAATTTTTTTAATTGATACTTAAGATGATTAAATCGTTAATTTAGTGGTTGTAATTTACTACTAGATGGTAACTGGGTTTTTGTCTTTAGATAATTAATTTCTTTGCAAAAAGTTTCTATAGTATAGTATAGCATACCTATATGTCAACATAAAGTTACATACAAAGGTTTATACAATACATACACTTCTTATCAAACTAAGCCCTAATTCATACACGACAATTACAATAAGAAAGTTAACTTAAATACTAACAAACTAATCGAATATCACTTATTATATTATATGTCACATACATATATACATACACACATACATATATATGCCATATATTCAATTATCGAATTTATCTATTGCTCCCCCTCCCTTTTATCAACTAAGCTGAACCTTTTCATTTTTTAATTATATTTTTTAGCAGGATCAGCCCATCGCCACCCCCACTTAATATTTCATTACAATCATCCATATCTTTACTTTCCTCACATCCTCCCAGCACATGCATAATTGTTTCATTTCCCCTTTCAAATATCCTACATATCATTTCTTCTTCTTTCATCCAATATTTACATTTTCTACAATCATTTCCTACTCTAAAACATGCAAATACTTCCACCTTCTTCATTCTATTCACATAGTCTGGCAAACAGTCTCCCTGCCAATGCTCCCATAGCAACGCCTTTAGACATTCCACATATCTCGACTTATCAATACTTCTTAGGTCTTCTGCCCCTATCATCTTATTCTCACCATTTCCTCAACACTTACCCCCATTCGGCCCCGTTCATTCAATTGTTTCTGACTCAAATTCAAATCGTCTAATGCATCATCCCTTTCTTTATCATTTCATTATTTGGTTTTTTCCATTAATCAACCAGAAAAATTTTCAAACTGCATATAAAGTGGCTTGGGTACCATAATGATATTTTTTTTAAATTAGTACTTAAGATGATTAAATCGTTAACGTGGTGTGAGCGGGGTAACAAGATTTAATTTTTTTTCGATATATGATAAATATGCCTTGCTGATACGTTCACTCTTAATATTCCATCCGCATCGAGGAAGGGAATTAGTTGTTGTAATTTACTACTAGATGGTAACTGGGTTTTGTCTTTAGGTAATTAATTTTTTAGCAAAAGTTTCTATTTGCACCATTTTTACTACGCAATTCGTTGCGTATTGTATTTGCGAAGCTGTGAGCTCCTCTCGAGCTCTTGTTTAATTGAAATTCGACCAAAATGTAAACAATACGCAGTTACTCTCTTGTCTGCTAGGTGAAGAAAATCTTATTAACACCTAATTATCGGTAGAGGATGATATTAATACAACTTTACAACGGATCTCTGGCATTTCATTAATAGGGCTTAACTTATTTATTGGTCTGTTTTCTTCGATATCGCTTAGCCATAATGGTCCAGATTTCCAACTGTAATTATTCATTACTTCATCAGGTAATTGTCCTCTAGATAAAATATCCGCAAGATTCTTGCCTGATGGTAATATCTCCACCAATCTTGTATTGTCAGTTCTTGGATTTCTGAAACACAATTTGCCGCGAAAGTTTTTATTGTATTAGGTGCCCTTTGTATACAGTGTAATGTAATGGTGGAGCCCGCCCAAAGATGAATACTGTCAATTTTTAATTTTAATGAATCTGTTGTTGTCTTACAAAGGGTTGATAATAGTAATGCAGAACAGAGTTCTAGTCTTGGTAAAGAATTCACTTTTAACGGAGAAATTCTCAATTTAGAACGTACAAGATGTGTTTTAAGGTTTTAAGTTATCGATGGATTTAAGGTACAGACATGCGCCATAAACTCTTTCACTGGCATCGCAAAACTCGTGAAGTTGGATATTCTACAATTTTCTATAAGTAGATATCTTGGAATAGAAAATTTCTTGACAATAAAATAAAATAAACACCTAATTGTAGAGTCGATTTCATTATAATTCGATTATAACTGTCGGTTTATTATGCTAAAAACTTTTTTATCAATACAATACCATTGGCGTATGTGAAAA